>NW_028258484.1:309403-464105 GCF_053883595.1 Heterocephalus glaber
GTGGTGATGAAAGGTAGCGGGACCTTGAAGAGATAGAGCAGCCTGGTGGGAGGTCACTGGTGCTGCCCTCAGAAGGGATTTAGGCAGTTCTCATGGGACCCCAGTTACTTCTTGAAAGAGCAAGTCTGAGGGCTGGGGATTTAGCTCAGTGGTTACACTGCCTGCCTTGTAAGCGCAAGGACCCAAGTTTGATCCCAGGTACCAAAAAAAAAAAAAAAGAGCAAGTCTGGCTTCCTGCCTGGACATGTGCTCGCTCCCTCTCCTCACATTCCTGCCATGGTGACACCATCTATCCTAAGATGATGTAGTCAAGGGGACCCACACAAGAGCTGGTACTATGCTATTTGGACTTTCAACCTCCAAAAATAACCCCCCCTTTTTTTCTTTTCTTTTTGTACTGGGGATCGAACTCGGGACCTTGCACTTGCGAGGCAGGCAGCAGAACCACTGAGCTAAATCCCCAACCCTAAAGCCCTTTTCTTTAAAAGTACCCAGCCTTAGACATTTGTTATAGAAAAAAAAAAGAACATATGTCATCTCATTGCAAAACATCTAAGACCAGAGATTACAGAAGATCTTCAAATGGCAGAAGACTCAAGCTGCATCCAATGGTAAGTTATTCTTTTTTTTTTTAATTAAAAAAAAATTAGGTGATTGCTTCTCAGCCTTTTGGCTAAGATCAAGTGTAAAAAATATTAGGTGAGTTTGAGGTATTTAATTTTGTCACATTCAACTTACATGGCTTGCCAAAAATGGAATTTAAACAGCTATAAATGATTTCAGTGAGTAAAGTAAGGCAATCAATTCACATGTAAACATATGCAACATTTACAATAGAAATACTTTAACATAATATAAAACATTTAAAACCAAAATACTACTTGATGACCGTGCTCTGTTATTCCTAGCCGTAAAGTAATGAAGTCATCTGGGAACATTGCATTTTTAAAAAATTTCCATTCATACCTTTCCCATCTGACTCTGGTTCATGGGTTCCCTTGGTTTGACTTTGATCTGTGATTTCTGACCCAGTCCCCTGGGCCACATATGTCTAAAGAAAGGACCTGGGGGTAGGGGAATGCTCTGCCCTGGACCTTGAGGAAGACCTCATTCATCTGCTCTATGTGATTCCTCCCATGACACCGGTCCAGTGGCCACCTGGCTCAGCTTAGGCATTCTACCCATAGCAGGGATTTTGTTGTTGTTGGGTGAGTTGTTTGTTTTGTTTGTTTTGTTTTGTTTTGTTTTGTTTTCAGTACTAGGGATTGAATCCAGGGCAAGCTCTCTACCACTGAACTACATCTTTGAGCCTTTTAAAATTTTTATGTTGAGACACAGTCTCATTAAGTTGCCCAGGCTGGTCCCAAATTGCACTACTGCCTTAGCTTCCAGTATAGGAGGGACTACAGATGTGCACCATCATTCCTGCTCTCTGTAGCAATTCTTGATGGCATCTATGAACTGGAGCACGCAAGCCTAACCCAGGAAGACTTTCCAAGGGAATATGTGACCAGAACAGTTTTAAGAAACTGATCTTTCCGATCCTCAAGTCCCTCATTTCAATTGCCCTGTCTGAGAAGGAGCCCATGGGTTGAGTCTTCCTTTTGCTTCTGTTTGCTTTCTCCTCTCATGAGTCATTGTCAACAAAGAAAGCCACCTTCTTACCCATATTGCACCTCTCTAGAGAGAGTGCCCAGCTGTGAAAACTTCTCAAGTGACAAAGACACAAGTATATAATGTCAAAACCTCCTAATACACTTGTGCTGTGTTTGTAGCAATGCTGCACTGTCAGTTATAGTGAGACTTCTACACCAAAGAAAAATGCTAATACTTTGAAGGTCTCAGAAAATAAAATGCTTTACTTTTCAGTTTAGATTTACATTTTTGTGGTGAAAAGTATGTCGGGATGGTAAATAAAATACTTTAAGCGCAAAAGTATATTATGATAAATTTATGGGGAGAAGGAATGAAAATACGAAGAGAAAGAAGAAAAATTTCTATTAGAGAAGAGCTTATTGTATTTTTAAATGGATGACAGTATCAAATTATCATGATGTCTGTGCTTCACTGGATATATTTAAAAGAATGATGTAACCATTTTATTTTAAAATGTTACTATTTGCAATACACCAGCCCTTGCAACTATTTTAAATTATGGTGAAAATTCTATATGCTCACTTGAAAAATGTGCAAGGATTACATCATTTTACAGAAATTCTTTCAGGGTTTACTCAAGCCAGTCTATTATTGTCGTCAGGTGGCTGCCCTCTTTTTCCTGGGTTAGCAACTTCCACCCTCTGCTGGTGCACTGAGTTTTTGCTTTTAAACCGGCAGCACCATCCTTTTTCTTTGTTCTCTCTATTGTGGTCAAAACCCCAGATCCAGGAGATCCTAACAAGAATGAGGCTGCCTGTGATGGCCTCAGCCCCTGAGTTTGTTGTGGGTTTGAATGATCTATTCACAGCACACACAACACACGATCACAGGGTCAGAAAATCTTGGTGACAGAGAAACACTCTTTTAGTCTAAGATCTGGGTTTTTTGTTCTATCTCCTTATTTGTTTGTTTTGTTTTGAGACAGGGTCTTGCTTTGTAGTTCAGGTTGGCCTTGAACACATGGCAATCTTCCTGGCTCACCCTCCTGAGTGCTGGGATTACAGGCATGCACCACAACGTCCCTCTCTGTTTGTTTTTTGAGACAGGGTATTTCTATGTTGCCCAGGCTGGCCCAGAACTCCTGGACTCAAGGGACCCCCCCCTGCATCAACCTCCCAAGGTATCTAGGACTACAGATATGTGCCATCCAGTCTAGCTCTTAGTCCGTGTTCTGAATTATACAATCTCCCTTTACTGACTGATCAAAGGAGGATGTTCTCAGCCTTGGAAATATTAACAATTTTAGAAGTGATAATAATCACAATGCCAGTATCTATATTGTCCATCATGTGGCAGACATTGTTTGAAGCACTCCACATAAATTCACTCACTGATTTCTCCTATTTTCCCTGTGAGAGCAGAACATTATTGTTCCCATTTTATAGATGAAGAAGTTGGGGGCTTAATAAGCTGTACAGGGTATGGAATCAATCAGAATGTAGAACTAAGCCCTCCCACTGTAGATCAGCACACTTACCATTGTTCTTTACTGTCCTTTGCAGAAAAATGAGAAGACACAAACAAAAAAGGAAAAAAATGCTGTCATCTTGCAGCCCAAAGATAATCACCCTGACGTTTTGACATGTTGCTTGCCAGTCCTGTGCGTGAGTGGGAATATGAGAGTCTATCATTCTGTTTTATACCAATGCTGTCTTCTGGTTCTATAATCTGCTTTGGATGCTTAAAAAGATATCCAGATTCTTCTTCTTGGTCACTTTTCATCTTTATTCTCAGCCTCTATCTATTTGGTGTATCACCAGGGATGTGAAGAAAGCTTCTAGAATTCTATGAGCTTACAGAGACCTCTCCACCCAAGCCTGGTCAGGAAATGTCCCCCAGTTACCCTTCAGGGAAGGCTGCCCTTCCTCTGAGGTGGGGGTGAGGCAGACAGTCAGGAGTTTTCCTTCTGTGTTGAGCATCAAGGTCAGATGGCCTATAGGAGGTGACAGGCAGGTTCCTGGCTTGTGCTGCGGCACCCCCTTCCCCCGTCTTGGTCAGTGTTCGCTCAGACTCGTTGGAGGAGTAGACTCCAAAAGGAACATAATTCTGAAGCCCAAACTGATTCCATTTCTCCAGAGCTGAAGATGACAAGATGTGATCATTATCCCTCTGAAGAGTCCCATTTGAACCAGGAGTCCTGCAGAGTGGCCTCATGGGATATCCGCTTGGGGAACACCATGTGGATTGTCTCAGCCAGCACTGCATCTTGAGGCCAGCACAGGTGGGCACCGTGCCATGCTGAGGACTGCAGACCAGATGCAGGCAGGTTCCCAATGCTGGGTCCAAGAGAGTCCTGTTGAGAGTGTCACTTAAGACCTTGTGACCTCTGTGCAGACCACATTTTGCAGTAATTCAATGAGGAGGAAACTGGGAATGTCATAAGAGCAAGCAATGGCCAGAGCAGATATAAAAAATAGAGCCCTGGCTCACAATCTGCAGCAAGCAGCTGCACGCAATCCTGTCGCCATCAGGAGCCAGTCCAAGGAGCCAGCCTTGTAGAAGGTCTAGTGACAATCCAGGAAGCCCAGTCACACCAATAACCTGAAACACTTAACCCCAGTGGCAAGAATTTGGTTAACAACTGACAGCTTCCTATTTTTTGTCCCTGCTCCCAATTTAGGGCCACCCAGAGAATGCCAACTGTGTTCTCCTGAACTAATCACAGAAGATGCTCCACTTCTTGTCAGCCACATCCCAGATCCTCCAGGGCAACAGCCTCCAATCACAGCACCCCAGAAACATCTCTTTTTCCACCAATCTCTCTCCCTCTCCTCTGCCTGCCATCAAGTCTTGCCAAGTCCAAATGCTAGAAGCAAACTCTTTTGCTAGAGCAAGCTCAGCACAAGTGACCTTTGCCTTCTCATTTGGGTGATCTTCATTTATTTCCATCCCTTCTTCTTGTTGGTACTCCACATTAGCCGAATTCAGAAGCCAACAGGCAAGGGTGACATTGATGGGTCCACAAAGGAGTCATGTGGGTGGATTACACCTGTGGTCCATGCTATTGGGGACGCTGAGGCAGGGGGATCAGTTGGGCTCAGGAGTTCAAGACTAGTCTCTGCAGCACAGTTAGACTGCTTCAGAAACAAACAAACGGCAACAAAAAGATCCATGTCCAAGTGTCCCTTGGAAAATCTTTGTAGATCCTCAAGGAATAAGACGCTCACTAATTTTAACTGGATTTTTTTGGGGGGGGTTGTTTTTGTTTTTATTAGGCAATATAGTCACATTGTGGCAAATAAAATCAAAACAACATAAAAATGTTATGTGAAAGGCATTTTTTTGTTACTACCTGTTCACCTTTGTCCTCCTAACTGGTTGTTGGTTGATTTTCTGTACATCAATTTTGTACCTCACCATCTGACTGATTTTTTGTTTTTAGTAATTTTTTAGCTGATTCTTTTAGGGTTTCCAGTTATGTAACCACATGGTTACAGGAGACTGTAATATTGATTATGCCCAAAGCAGGCTGTAAAGAGTTAACCCCACTTGTGGTTCCGCCGCCTGCCTTGCAAGCAGAAGGACCCAAGTTCGATCCCCAGTACTGAAAAAAAAAAAAAAAAAAAAGAGTTAACCCCACAACTGGCTTGTTATAGAAGTGAGCCTGGCCGAAACCTATGCACTGAGGTCAGCGTAACTCGCACCCAAATTCTGTTCCTACAACTAAAACTTTCTAACAAGAAGGACAATGTTCTCACTGCGAGCATATATTTTGTCTATTCTGTTCCTAATTCAAGAATGCGTTGTCTCTCCCTTCGCAAGCCTTGTTTACATTAATTTCCATAGAAACCACACTATCTTCTCACATAGTCCTGCCCTTGCACATAGCTCAACTTTACCCTAATTGATTATCAATAAAAATCAGTGACTTGGACTGACCAGCGCCTTTGTCTGTTGCACCGGCATTGGTCATCCTGACACCACACTTTCTCTCTCTTGGTTATGTCTTTTAGCTTTTTTTTCCTCAGGCCTGTGTCATATACTGGGCAGGATACTGGAACCTAACTGCAGGGGTCTCCAGTACATGGTCTGCAGGCAGTGGTTTTATCTCTCCTTTGCAATGCTATACAACTGTTGTTACCATGGTTTGGACACAGTTTGGGTGTGTCCCCCACTTGTTTATGTGTTGGAATCCTGGTTCCCAGTGTGGTGATAGAAGTGGCGGAACCTCTAAGAGGAGAGGTCTAGTGGGAGGTTGTTGGGCTGCTGCCTTTGGAAAGAGTTGACTTAGTTCTTGTGGAACTTTAGGTCTTAAGACAATATTGTTGCCAGGCATGGTAGCACACTCCTGTCATCTCAGCATTGAGAGGCTGAGGCAGGAGGATTGCCTCGAGTTCAAGACTAGCCTGGGATTACGTAATGAGTTCAAGGCCAGACTAAACTGCATAGTGAGGCCCTTGTACAAAAGCAAGACTGCCCTGGCCAGGGATTTAGCTCCGTGGTTCTGGCACCTGCCTTACAAGCGCAAGGTCCCAAGTTTGATCCCCAGTACCAAAAAAAAAAAAAAAAAAAAAGAAATGTCATCTCTTTGGGCTGGGGATTTAGCTCAGTGGTTTCGCCGCCTGCTACTCAAGCGAAAGGACCTGAGTTCGATCCCCGGTACCAGAAAAAAAAAAAAAAACTATGGCAAGACTGCCCCTCCCCAGTCTCTCTGATTTCTTCTCTCATCATGTGATCTCTCCCTCTCATGAATTCCCATCAGGCTGTGATGGAACCAGCCTACCCCTGCAAGAGCTACAACCATGCTATGTGGCCTTTCCACCTCCAAAACTGTGAGCAAAATAAACCTCTTCCCATTAGAAGCAACTGTCCTAAAGTATTTTATAGTAATGAAAAATGGACTAATACAATTGTCCAACCATTTGATTTTTGTCTTTGACCTAGGAAGTAATTTACAAGTGGGGTTTTTTTGGGGGGGTTGGTATTAAAGGGCTGGGTGCAGCTCAGAGCTAGAGCATTTACCTAACATGCAGGAAGCCCTTGGTTTGCTCCCCAGGAACACAAAATAAATTAAGAGGTGTCTTTTTAAAGTATCTTAACACATAAGGCTAATGCTAGTAGTACGTTTCTTGTTGTCCTCTTGTTTAATCATAATTTGGTAAGAGAAAGTGATCAGAATGATACCTATGCTTTGAAATTTGTGCAGATTTACTTTATGACCTACAGTATGATTCAAAGTTTTATAAAATGTTCCATCTGAATGCAAGAACATGTTCTGTAATTGCTGTGTGAAAAGCTCTAGCTATGCCCATTTTGGTCAACCCTGTTAATTTTATTATTGAAATCTTGTTTTTGCTTATTTGTGTTTGTTGCTGGGGATTGAACCCAAGGCCTCTTTCATGTTAAGCAAATACTCTACCACTGATCTGTCCACAAATCAGTTAATTACTAATATTATCTCTACTTTTTATTTCTTTTTGCTATGCTTAATACTGTACCACTAAGGTGCATCCCATCCTTATCTCCACTCCTTAGTGATCACCTTACATTTTAACATTCTGTGGTCTCACGTTAATAGCCTATTCTTCCTCTCAAACAACATAACCATCTGACAAGATTTTATTCCTGAATTGTTCACTCTGGATCACGTTTTTCTTGTCCAGTATTTTAGTTCTACTCTTTTTTTTTGGTACCAGGGATCAAACTGAGGTCCTTGCGCTTGCGCAGCAGGCATCGAAATCACTGAGCTAAATCCCTGGCCTAGTTCTACTTTTTAACTCCATAAATTTCTATGATTGTTGTACATGGTTAAGGTTTGCTACACCCACAAGGTCACTATGGCCTTTGCTTACCAGTCCCTGCATCACCTTCTGCTCGGGATAATTTTCCTTCTTCCAGAAGCACACTTGTTTGACAGTTCCCAGGGGAGGGATACTGTCTTAGCTACTTTCCCAATGCTAAGACAAAATACCCGACACCCAAAATTAAAGGAGGAAAGGCTTATTTCGGTCTACAGTTTGTAGAGGTTCCGGTCCACAGTCAGCTGTCTCCAAGGCAGGGTGGCATGACAGAGGGGCACTACAGAGGAAAACAGTTCTTGGCAAGCAGAAGGTAGCAAAACAGCGAAGTGGCAGCAATAGCAACAGCAGCTTCTTTCTGTCCCTTCGTAGTCCATCCAGGCACCAGCCTTTTGGGTGATGCCAGCCACACGCAGGGTGGGGCATCCTTAAGCTCAGTATCACACTCTTAACCCCAGTATTACCTCCTTAATCCCGGCATCCTTAATCCCAGCATTAAACCCTAATCCAACCACCTTCAACTCCCCAACTGTGACAGCAGAAGGCTTTGGGGGGACATCTAAATACAAGCCATAACAGATGGTGAGGATTTCATTTGTTTGAAAGTGTCTTTATTCTTGAGAAAGAAGTTCCCAAGTATATAATTTTATATGTTTTTTTTCCTATGTACTTTCCTTTGAGCGCTTTGGAATTCTAAGTACAGCTTTCTTGGTTTTCATTGTTGCTCCTGAGAATTCTGCCTCAGTGTTTTTGCTGTTTTTCTGTAAATAAATTGTCCCCAACCCCCAGCTGTTTTAAAAATATTTTCTTTATTTTATGTATTATGCAGTTTCCTTATGCTATGTATGGATTACTTTTTCTTATATCATACCATGCTTGGGATATATTGTGTTTCTTCAGAGTGAAGACTTGTATTTCAATTCTGAAAAATCAAGAGCCATCATCATCTCTATGAATATTAGTCTCCATTACCTCCCTCAGAAAACTTTAATGAAATGTAAATTTTTTATTCTGCTTTATTATCTCAACACTTTTTCACCTTTTCTATCCCTTTGTCTCTTTGTCTTCTCGCATATGTTTAAATTTTATCTTTGTATTATATACTGCTGCATAACAAATTACTCCTCCCAAATATGGAATCTTAAATTGGCATTTATTATCTCACACAGTTCTTTTTGTTTGTTTGTTTGTTTGTTTGAGACAAAGTCTTGCTATGTTGTCCAGGTTGGTCTCTAACTCCTGGCCTCAAGTGATCCTCCTGCCTCACCCTCCCAAGTGCTGGAATTACAGGTGCACACCACTACACTGGACTTTCTCACAGTTTGTGAGGGTCAGAAATTTGGGTGTGGCTTAGCTGGTTGGTTCTGGTTAGTGGTCTTTCATGAGAACATATTTAATTGTTAGCTAGTTATATGAAAGCACATGGGGCCTCATTCACATGACTATTGGCTGGGAGTTTCAGCTCCTCATCAGGGGAACTTTCCAATAGGACTTCCCAGATGAGAGAAAGCAGGAAACCACAGTATCTTATGAGTTGGTCTCAAAGTCACATACCACACTTCTGTTTTTTGTTATATATAGTCATTAAGTCCAGACTACACTCAAGGCAGAGAATTAAGCACTACCTTTAGGAGTTTCAAAGAATTCGTTTATTTGACCTATTTCGAAACATTCCATTATTCCTTTTTATTAGGTTTCTTTTGCAGCTATGTCCTGCTGTTTAATGTACCTACTGTTTCTAATTTCAAGTATTAAATCTTTTATTGTAGAATTGTTTTAGTTATTTTAAATTTATCTGATTATTTTTATTGCCTTTTGTTCTGTGGTCATTTTTTGGTTACCTCTTCTATTTTTTTTTAATTAAACATATCCATTGTGTATTCTCTATCTGATAATCTCCATACCTGAAGTTCTTGGATCTGAAACTGTTGTGTACTGTTTTTGCTGCTTCTTACTAATAAAGTCTCTCTTAATTTACTTTCTCTTAAAATTCATTGTAAGTGAACGGTTGGATTTTTATATATGGAAAAACAAAAGGCCTGCTGTGAAGGGGTATTTCTTTCTTGTGCCAGTATGCTGTGTGTTCTAATACCCTGAGAAACTGTAGTTTCTTGCCTAAAGGCTTTGGACCATTCTGGTAGAGCAAACTCAGATGGGAAGATCATAATTCATAAAATTAGAACTCACAGAGCCTCTGACAAGATTTATCAAATGTTAATATTTTGGGGTGGATATATATATATTTAGAGATTATATATAATGTTATTATATATTATATATAATTTTGTATAATAATTTTTTATAAATTTTAATTATAATTATATAAATTATATAATTATATATTATATAATTTAATATATAATATTGTTATATATAATATAGTATATGTGTTACATAATATTAATATATAATGTATAATATATAAATATCAATATATTGACAACATATATTGACATTAATATATTAATATATTAGTATATAAGTTATATGTAATATATAATATATAATTATATTATATATAATTTTTTGAAGCATTGCTATGTAATCCAGGCTGGCCTTGAACTCATGGCAATCCTCCTCCCTCAACCACCTAAGTGCTGGGATTACAGGTCTGTGCCACTGTATGTCTATTTTTAAGAATCTGCCTCTATCCTTTTTCCTCCTCATTTACCAGAAGTAATCACTCTCCTAGAGTTGGTATGTATAATTCTCACCCATATTTTAAATATGGATCCAAATTAAGTACCATATGTATTAACAGTTGAACATCCCTAATCCAAAAATGCAAAATGCTCCAAAACTCACAACTTTTGAGTACTGACATGTTGCCTGCCACAGTGGAAAATTTCATACTTGGCCTGGAATGTGGCTTAGTGGCAGAGAGCTTGTCTAGCGTGCACAAGGCTCTAAGGTCCATCCCAACACCGGGGAAAAAAATCCACACCTGATATTATGGGATGGGGCAATCAAAATGCAGGTACATCAAAATACTGTATAAACTTACCTTCAGGCTATGTATATAAGATGTGTATAAAAAAAGAATTTTGTTTAGATTTAGGTTCCATCTTCTACATATCTCATTGTGTTGTAATTTTTTTTAATGTGAAATCTGAAGCATTTCTGGTCCCAAGCATTTTGGGTAAAGGATACTCACTCTGTATTTATATAGTATGGTTTGTGTTTAAATTTTCTATGCAACTTGCTTTATCCCTCTGTATCAATCTACCTATGGACAAGGAGAGATTAAAAGATAAAAACCTATTAACAAACAATACTGATGTGAATATCCAGACTTTATGGCTGTGGCCGAATTCATAGACCTTCTGAGAATGGTCTGGTAGCGTCCAGGTGTGAGAGATAGGACTGCCAGAGACCATCACTGAGACTAGGAGTCCCTTAAAGTTAGGCAGAGAGAATGAGTTTAAGGTAAACAAGGAGAGATGCGGAGACGAAAACAAGTACGTGGTTGGACGGGCAGCCCACCTTCGGGCAGAGATCTCCAGCAAAGGAGTCCCGAGTGATTTGGACCGACGGGACAAGTGGGCGTGACCTAGAGGGTAGGCGGCACCCTCTCACCGGGGTCACTCTGCGACTTGTTGCAGCGCCTCGTGACCGTCATCAGGAGGAATTTCTTTCTCTAGCAATCGGTGTTTAAATTCTCAAGGAAAGGAAAAAGGAATACGGCTTCCCTTGGCTCTGTGGAAGTACGGCTGGACCTGAAGGGGCCTAACTTCTCTCCCTTTTGAAGTGCGGTCCATTCAGCTGAGGTCGGCAGGAAAAAAAACCTGGGCTGACCCCGACGTGACTTGAACACGCAACCTTCTGATCTGGAGTCAGACGCGCTACCATTGCGCCACGAGGTCATAAGAACTAGAAGGCTCTGAGTTGCTAAAGGCCTTGCTCTGCCGGCTCCGTCCGAGGCTCCGAAAGCTCAGGATCGACTGGGTGCTCCTTCCCGGATCCCAGGGCCAGGGGACCGTGGGAAGAGTCCAAGACGCGCGAGCCTCGCTTTCGGGAGCTGGGAAACGGGCGCCTCCGGGGCAGCCCAGTCTGAGCTTCGGCGCCGCCTCCCCGCCGTCACCCGGCAGCGACACTCGGGCTCCGCCTCCTCGTGTCTTGGAGGAACAGGAAAGGAGACGCGGAGGTCTAAGGGACGCAGGGCCCGACCGAGGCTGGCGGAAGTGGCCCCAGGTCGTTGGTTCCTTGGGTGTGCGAGAGACCACTGCGTCCCCACCCCCGCCCCGTAAAATGGCGACGTCACTGTCCCCCGGCTCGAAAGACCTCGCGACATTCCGAGGCCAGGACGCGGGGCTCTCGGCTGCCAGGCCCTCCCTCCTCTGCTGTCCCTCGCGGAAGAACGTGGGGACCCGGGAGGCGACACCTACAACCAGCAAACATCTTGATAAGCAAGCTGGACGGACGCACCAATTATTTTTAAACACCAAAAAAAGTTTTTCCTTGAAGAAAGTCAGGTTATATATGGAAGATTAGAATCCAGGAAAAATTCCACCAACCAGAACTAATCATTGCTAATATTTCCATGTGCTGTATTTCTTCCAGATTTTTACCCGCTATATATACCAGATTTTTTTTTTTTTAATTTCAGTGGACTAGGGGCCAGGGATTTAGCTCAGTGGTTCAGCTGCCTGCCTCGAAAGCCCAAGGTCCCGAGTTTGATCCCTGGTACCAAAAAAAAAAAAAAAATTCAATGGACTGATCGCACACAAACAGAAAAATGTCTTTGAATTTTCAAAAGGTGCAAATACTGTATCGAGGTGCTCCCAGATCAGGGAAAGAAAAAAAAAATCAGCATCCCCCTCCCGATCACTCCAAATTCCTTTTTGAAATGAGATTATATTGCCGATAACATTTTGATAATTTTTTAACTTTTTTTTCTTGGCCTGTATATTTGAGTTAATGCTTTTCCCTGGAATAATTTTAAAGAGTTTATTGTCCATCTTAAAGTCTCTGCTTTTTAAAATTCCTATTAAGTGAATAAACTAAGAAAAAGTCATTAGGGCTGGGGATTTTTATCTTAGTGGTTTCGTCGCCTGCCAGGAAAGCGCAAGGACCCGAGTTCGATCCCCAGTACAAAAAAAAAAAAAAAGAAAGAAAAAGAAAAAGTCATTAAGTAAGAAAAATAAAGCACTATCCTGGTATGTTTAAAGAACAGGGATCATAAGTCATAATAAATACAAAATAAATACAACACACACAAAGCCTGGTGCATTCTAGAGAAGGAAAAGATCAAAGACAAGCCCCAGTCCTTGCAGAAAGGAAAGAGGTCCCTAGTGGCCTCTGTTGCACCCAGAGAGGCTTGTGTGGTGGAGGGGTCTCTACTGACAGAGGCCACCGTTCTACAGGGCTCTGCCCTGCACCTGACAGGCCTAAGAGCAGAGGAGTCACGGCAGTTTTTGTGTTTGTGGTCAGATGTAAGAAGAGCAAGCATTTGGGATGAATTGGGAATCTGAGGTGGCTGTTTCCAGGCTGTCAGCAAAGCAGGGATCACAGGTCCCTATCTCAGTCCTTAGGGATGGAAATAAACCCAGCCGGCGGTGTGACTACTGATTCCACCACTTCCAAAGACTTGTCACCTGCCTATTGTATTTGATGGCCCAAAGTGAATCGGACCTTGGTGGGGACAAGGAGTAAGAGAGTTGGAGCGGTGTGTTGGCTACAGATTCAGGCTCACCACCCTCAGTCCTCCCCCGCTTCTTCCCTTGAAGACCTCAAGCATCTGCCACACAGCAAAGCCACTGTGCAGAAGCCAGTACCTGTCCCACAGAACTGGAGAGTCCAGAATCCCGTGGAAGGGATGCTCCCCGCTCAAGGAAAGATGAGTGACATCACTTTTAAACTCCTGTGTAGATTTTGGTGATATACCTGTGATGACCTGGCCTCTGCTTTGGAATATACAACTGAAAACTACTTTGTGTTCTAGAGACATAATACAGTGATGTGATCAAATGGAGGGATTATCAGATCAAGTGACTTACAAATGGAGCTGAAACGTCCCTTGAAAAACTGACTCCTCCTTGCCATGACTAGAGGGAAGGGACACAGGCATGCTGGGTTGAGACCCATTAAAAGTTTGGTACAGTATTTTGCTCATCAGGGATCTTTGCATTTTAGTTTTTTAAACATTGGATCATTTTAAAAATTTATCTCTACTGCTGAGTTCGTTGGCAGTCCCTTGAGTCCTGCTAGGGGGAAATGTTTGTATTAATCACTTGTCTGTCGCTGGAACAAAATATCCAACACCAACAACTTAAAGGAGACTTATTTGGCTTACAGTTTCCAGTGGGTTCAATCCAGAGTCGACTGGCTCCAAGGCAGAAACAGCACGGTGGAGGAGTCTGGCAGAGGACAACTGCTACACCCCATGGCAGCCAGCGACAAGAATGTACTCTTCCAGGCAACACCCAAGGACTCACTTCCAACCAGGCCCCAGCCCCTACCAGCACATTTTAGGGACTGAATTCATCCACTGATGATATAGCATCCCAGTGATCCAATCACCTTCTGAACACATGAGACTTTAGCCAAATATTTTAGATCTAAACCATAGCAGTGCCTTACCAGCTCACCCTGACCGGGCCTACTGCTCCCTGAAGTTCTGGAAGCCTCAGCCCTGAAATCATAAAGAACTGCTTCTTTATTTTACAACTTGTATATGGAAAGAATAAGCCTTATTTCTTTCCAGAAGACAAACTCCTATGGAAGATAAAAATTTTCAAAATTAAGAACAGTCAGTGCTCATTAGATTAAAAGAAGATAATTAACAACATTGGCAAGGGTGTGGGGAAATAGATACTCTCATACAAGACTAGAAAAGAGCTGGGAGCAGTGGTGCATACCTATAATACTAGCACTGCAGAGGGTGCAGCAGGAGGATCACTGTGAGTTCAAGCCCAGCCTGGGCTACACAGTGAGTTCGAGACCAGTCTGAACTACACAGTGAGATCCTGTCAAAAAAAAGAAAAGAAAAGAATGCAAACTGATAGTCCCTTCTCTGGATTGTTTTTTAACTACTATCCAAGCATTTCCTCTTCTAGAGAATATGTACTAAAGAAATAGTTGAGGATGAATGCAAAGGTGCACCCTCCAAGATGGTTTTCATCAAAATTGTGTTTTAATAATGAAGTCCTAGGGCTGGGGATGTAGCTCAGCAGGCTTAGCACCTGCCTGGCCAGCGTGAGGCCCTGAGTTTAAGTTTCAGTACCAAAAAAAAAAAGGAATAACAAAGCACTAGAACCATCTTCACTGCTCTTGGTTCAAGTTCAGCCTAGATATCCCAGGCAGGGAAGCTGAATTTCACAAGTGCTTGCCTTGATATGGAGTGTCCAAGGCGACTGGAAAAGAGGCTGCAGGGGTGAGAACCCAGTCACTGCACTGGACTAGGAGGGATAGTGGGATTATGCCATGGGCACATTGTACGTGTTGAAAACACAAACTTTGGCTTTCTAGTCTCTGTTTAGTATCATCTGAGATCCGGGAAACTACTCTATTTGTCAATAATAAAGTATTTTTTACTTGACTCCTATTTTCTGAAGGGCTGAGAATAGTCCAGCTCCCCAAAGCCCGTATCTTCAATCTTTCAGATTCACACAATCCTTAACAGATTCTAACCAATGACTTATAAACTGACCCCCACTCCCAAGAAAAGCACGCTACCATGTGGAGTGGGTTACTTACAACACTGTTGTGAAGATTTAAGTAACAGCCTCAGTACCATAGGCATCTGCAGGAACAGTGAGTGTACTGGGGGAGTAACGCATGTAAGAAGCCAGTGGGAAGTGGGAGCTGCCAGGCCACCAGGAACCCCTGGCCCAGTCTCCCAGCTGGTGGGAGCTCGTTAGAGAAATCAGGTGCCCATGGGAATGGCTTACCCTGTGTCTTAGTTATTTTCTAGTTGCTGAGACACAATACTTGACACCACAACTTGAAGGAGAAGAGGTTTATTTAGGCTCACAGTTTGTAGAGGTTTCAATCCTTACTTGGCTGCCTCCAAGGCATAGCTGAGGGGCATTGCAGAGGAGAAACAGCTGATGGCATGGCGGTGGGAAGCAAAGAGCAATCCGGAGGTCGGAGGGAGAGATACCCTTCCAGGCCATGCCTCAGTGACCCACTCCTCTCAACAGGCTTTATGTCCCAACATCACATTTCTCTATAAACTCATCAGTGGACTAAGCAACTATGATTATCATGCCTCCGTGATTCAATTACCACCCATCTATGAGTACATGAGGCTTGGGGGACATCCAGATATAAATCATAAGACCCCATGACGCGCCATTGCTCCCTCACAAGAGGGTTGCTTCTGGAGGGTGCTGACCTTGGCTTGAAAGCTGAGGTGGTGAAGGCTGGCAGCTAGAGACTTAGCACTAACTGCCCTCCTTGTGGCGGGGCAGGCAGTTCTTGGAAGAACTGAGGGGCACATCAGGCATCTGCCACAGCATGCACTCCGCTGTTTGATTTGTTCTCCTCTTTGTTTCTCACCCATCCCCGATGCATCCATCTCAACTATGAGTGAGTCAAACCTACTCCTCCAGATTCCTAGGAGCAAAGTTTCTGGATCAGCTTCTACTGTCCTCCTGCCCTCCCTGTCCCCTATTAACCTCTTTCCTGACAGAATATAGACCAAATGAAGAAAACAACTCCTATTTGCACTGTGACAGAAAACTTTTTTTCTAAGTCCCAACACCAGCAAACTGTTCAACTCTTCAGAAGGAAACCTACCACTGAAACTAGTGCAACGTTTTCTTTTGGGTACTGGAATTAAAGCTAGGGCCTTGCATGTGCTAAGCCACAGCCCCAAACATTTTAAATTTTTATCAGAAATACTCACTGGGCGGCAATATGGGCTTCATTGGAGTCCCAGGCAGAGAGCAGGTCTCCCCCAAGCTGCTTCTCCGTGATTGGCTGAAAAAACAGCTACTCAAAACCCATGAGATGAAGATAGAAGTGGAGTCTGGCTGCTATGAAGAGGTAAAAAGAAAAGAAAGGAGGGGGAGAGGGAGGGAAGGAAGGAGGGAGGAAGGAAGTGGGGGAAGGAGGAAGGATTTGAGTTTATAAAGGTTTTAGATTTTCATGATAACTTGGTTGGATGCCAGGTGTTCATTTCTTGTCTTACAGCCCTTTCTTTTTTTTGGCCCTTTCTTAAAATAGAAAAGTCCTAAAGGATTTACCAGTTAAGCAGTTGCTCCATCTCCCCTCTTGGTCCTTCCCCCTTTTAAAGCTTCTGTAATTCTCTTAGGCTTTGGTTTTTCTGAGGACATGGGTTCAGTTTTTTTTTTTAATGGTACCAGGGATCAAACTCTCGTCCTTGCGCTTGCACAGCAGACGGCAAAACCACTGAGCTAAATCCCCAGCCCTGGACATGGTTCAGTTTAAACCCACATAAATCTGGCAAAGTGGAATGACCTTCAATGGTCTACTCTATAGTTTAGATCTGAAATGTCTCCCAAAGGCCCATGTGTTGAACGCTTGGTCCCCAACTTGGTGCTAATGGAAGGTGGTGGAACCTTTAGGGTATGGGACATAGTGGAAGGAAGTTAGGTCACTAGAGGCACACCCTTGAAGGGGATATTGAACCCTAGTCCCTTCCTCTGTCTCTCTACTTCCTGACCACCGTGAGGTGAACAGGCCTCCTCTGTCACACCCTCTCACCATAATGTGCTGTGGTACCACAGGCCCAAGGCAACAGAGTTTTGTTTGTTATCCATTGCTGTGACAAAATATGCAATAAAATCAACCTAAAGAGGAAAGATTTATTTTGGTGCATGGTTTCAGAAGTCTCAGTCCATGGTCACTTGGCCCTGTTGCTTCTGGGCCCCTGTGGGGCAAAATATCATGGCTTAGAGCATGTGATGGAGCAGGCCCCAAAGACCCCCTTCTTAAGGTTTCCTCCACTTCCCAATAGCATCACCACCTGGAGATAAAGCCTTCAACACAGGAGCCTTGGGAAGCAGTCCATATACAAACCATAACAAGGGTCAAGTGGCTATGGACTGGAAACCTCTGGCATTATGAACCAAAATAAACCTTTCCTCTCTCAAACTTGTTTATTTCAATTATCTTCCTATAGTAATTGAAAGCTGACTGGCAGTCTGCCTGAACAGGTACGTTCAATGGTCTGGAGAGACTGAAGTGGTCAGGATGCCCTTTACACTGATGGAACAGAATACTGGAAGCAGAGTATTCTGTCTATTGGGGTGCCAGCTGTGAGTTCTTAGCATCAGTTTCTGCATCTGTAAAGTTGAGGCAGAGAGAATGAATTAAATTAACTATTCTCCAGCAGCCTGACCATTAGAAGTTTACAGGAGTTTAAAGAGAAAGAATAGAAGGAGAAAAGTATAACTTGAGAAGATTAAAATAATTTTATGACTTTAAAAGGATGGAACTAGGAATTATTTTTCTTAAAAATTCCCAGGTGATTCTGCTGCCTACCTCGCAAGTGCAAGGACCAGAGTTCGATCCCCAGTACCAAAAAAAAAAAAAAAATTCCCAGGTAATTCCAACATGAAGTGAGTGTTGCAAAGCACAAGACTCTCTAAGATCTTTCCAGATTCTATGGTCTTCAGGTGAACATCTTTGTTGGAGGAGGCCAGTTGGGCAGGAGGCCCCTACTAATTTTCAAGCTGACTAAATTTTGTGCATTGCTAACTCCTGAGACTAGTTAGCTTGGCCCCATGCAGATATCAAAATTCCTGCACTAGAGATAATTTAAAAAGCAACAACAAACATGATAGTGAGGGTAATGAAGATGAGTAGGTTTCTCCAGTCACTCATGGATGCCACTGTTCTCCCCCTCTAAAGTGGGCACTGATACACCATCCAGATCCCACCCTGGAAAGGATTTCCTTCCCAAGCTGTTGGGAACGTTGTTTCAGATATCCTTCAGCTGTCAGAACTCTTCACAAGTGCTTCCACCCAGCCATAGTACAGATCTAGTGAGGGATTACTATAGTTTGGATCTGGAATGTTCCCCAGAGATCCATGTGTTAAAGGAATGGTCTCCCAGCTTGGCTCTACTGGCAGCTGTTGGAACTATTAAGAAGTGGGGCTTAGACAGCACTACTGCTGCTGCTCCAAAGAGTAATTCTATTAATCGAGCAAATGTAATAGCAGCCACAGACACTGCAAGTAAGAAGAATTCCAGCCAAGATGACCTACCTTTTGCCCTCAAGTGATACCCCAAGAGCAAAAGTATTGAAAATAGAAGAAATTAGTGATACTTCAGCTCTGCAACGTCAAGTCAGTTTGAAACAGGATGTATGTCAGTCTTCCAGGGAGAAGATTTCTATAAAGGTGGAACAAACCCCTGTTCAGTTTGTCACAACTGTTCTACCTCCAATTCCTGCCAACTCGTTCCAACTTGAATCTGATTTCAGACAGCTGAAAAGTTCTCCAGATATGCTGTATCAGTATTTAAAGCAAATTGAACTATCCTTGTATCCGAAGTGATTTCAGAAAAATCTAGATCCAGATGTGTTCAACCAGATCATTAAAATTCTGCATGACTTTTACATTGAGAAAGAAAAGCCATCAGTTATCTTTGAAATCTCACAAAGACTTTCTGAACTAAAAAGGTTTGATATGGTGGTGATGTTTATGTTAGAACTGGAGAAAAAGATTGCACATGTATTATTCAATCACATAGACAAATCAGGATTAAAAGATAATTCTGTTGAAGAACTCAAGAAAAGATATGGTGGTTGATTTCCATTTTTACTGCAATTATTGTTTTGACTTACAATTCTATTGAAAATAAAGTCTTGTTTTTTTAAGGAAAAAAAAAGAAGTGGGCTTGGTGGGAAGTCTTTAGGTCATTGCGGGGGTGCCCCTGAAGGAGATAGCAGGATACCAGTCTCTTCTTTATTCTCTTTCTTCCTGGCCCTAAGGTGAGTGGTTTCACTCTGGCATGCATTTCTGTTACAGTGTGCCACCACAGGCTCAAAAGTAACAGGGCCAATCAAACATAGATGGGAACTTCTAAAACTGAACAAAAATAAGCTGGTTATCTCAGGTATTTGCTATAACGATGGAAAGCTGATTGATGAAGGTATAAAAACTTAAGCCTTTTCTTCCATCTGAGGGGCCTTCCCAGCTTTGAAGAATCCTATGATGTTTTCCCTGTAATACACCAATTTTTCCCTCTTCCTGATCTTGTTTCTTTTCCTTCTCTTCCACAATAGTGACCCAAGAGCACTCCCCAATAAACCTGCACACTAACTAATCTCCATCTCAGAGACTGCTTCCAGAAAATCCCGCCGGTGCCAGGAGGGTCTGAGAGAGATGAAGATGAGATGTTGGCCTTTGGCTGGCAGAAAGACCCCATCTCTGGTGCAGACGGAGGATGTATATTCCCTGGCATAAAGTATAGATATAATTGAAATGAATAGACACTTCTCCAAGAAGAAGTACAAATGGCAAGTAGGTACGTGAAAAAATGTTCAGCATCTTTTGCCATTAGAGAAATGCAAATCAAAACAACACTGAGATTCCATCTTACTCCAGAAAGAATACCCACCATTAAGAACTAAAAAAAAAGGTACTGGCAATGTAGGGAAAAAGGAAAACTTCTACACTGTTGGTGGGAATGTAAACTAGCACAATCATTATACAAATGAGTATGAAAATTCCTCCAAAAACTAAAAGTAGATATTCCATTTGACCTATACCTCTTCTGGGTATCTTCCCCCAAAAGTTAAAGACATCATATTACAATGATACATGCATATCCATGTTTATAGCAGCACAAATTATAACAGCTAAATCTTAGAAAAGACCTATATGCCCACAAACAGATGAGTGGACAAAGAAAATGTGGTATTTATACACAACCGAGGACCACTCAGCCATCAACAGGATAGATTTGAGTCATCTGTAGGAAAAATGATGTACTTTGAGTCTATGATGCTAAGTGAAATAAGTCAGACACAGAAGATTAAATAGTGCATGATTCCCCTTATATGAGAAACCTACAGTATAAATAATACAAAGAGCAGAATAAAAGATAGATGGTAGGAAACAAGGAGATAGACTTTGTGGAGATGAGAAGGAGACCTGGGAAATGGGGGAAGGTGGGAAGGAGAGGAGTAGAAGGGGAAGTAAAAAGGATCAAGATGCATTATGAATTTGTATCAATTCTCTGTGCTAAATGTATTTAATAGGTATCACAAACATATACTAATTTTAAAATTTTTAAAGTAAGTATAGATACAACTATAAGACTTGTTGGCTGACTGGCTATTAGGATTAAATCATGAGACATGGCTTGGTGTGTGTTAGTTTGAGAGGGAGAAGTGGGACTGTGACCTTCCTGAGCTCATCCATGCAAAGCAACAGGAACTGGACTACTCATGTGATGTGGTTGAGGACCTGTGTCAAGGGTTGGGAGAAACAACACTGAAAAACAGGGAGCCCCCCAGTTTGGAAGCACTTGCCTAGAATACAAGATCATCCATCCTGAAAACAACTCTAGGTTATGGTATAAATATGAAGAAACCTTAGCACCTAAAAACATGAAAGGGAGGCACGTAAGCCCCAGTTGCCATGTGAGATGGTGGAAGAAGGAATTAAACAGCTCAGCGACATGAGCATACTCCTGTGGACAATACCATGTTAGTCCAGAAAACTTGCCAGATGATTTTGCACCAAAAGATATGGTTCTAAAAGATGTGCCAGTAGCCAGGCATGGTGGCACATGCCTATAATCCCAGCACTTGGGAGGATGAGGCAGGAGGATCACTATGAGTTCCATACCAGGCTGGGCTACACAGTAAGACCTTGTCTCAAAAAAAAAAAGTAAAAGATATCCCACTAACATAGCCAGGAATTTGCCAGGGAGGAATCAGCTCCACAGGAATGTTGGTGTAATTGCACTTTGATTATATCATGAGAAATGAAGACAGATGTGCACATAAAAGCTTGTACACAAACTGACACAGCACTTTTTATCCATGATAACCAAAGGTAAAGCCAAGTGTCCATCGGCTGACGAAATGGTGAACAAAACATGGTCTATCCATACATTAAATGTACTTTGGCCATAATGAGTGTGCAAAGGAAAGTAGGCAGTCCCAGAGCATCACAAGTACAAGACTTCGGTTGGGGATTTAGCTCAGTGGTTCCAGCGCCTGTCTTGCAAACGCAAGGTCCCGAGTTTGATCCCCGGTACCAAAAGAACCAAAAAACAAAACAAACAAAAAAACAAAAAAACAAGTACAAGAGTCCATTTACATGGAAATCTGTAATAGGCAATTCTATAAATACAGAAAGTGGATTAGTGGCTGTGGGAGTGGGAAGTTGGGGGAGCTGTGAATAAAAGTTAAAAGGTTTCTATTTAAGGCCATGAAGACATTCTCTAACTGATTGTAGTGACAGCTGCTCCACTCTAGGAATATATTAGAAACTGCTGAATGTGTACCTTAAATTAATGAATTGGATAGGATATGAATTATACCTTAATAAAGTTGTGATGTGGCCTGGAAGTCCTGGGGCCCTGCTGAGCCAGGTCACACACTATCTGCCACATTTGATGCCCACCTTCTATCCTCTGCTCTGGACTTCTTTCCTCAGTTCCTGGAGATCAGTTTACTTCTCTTCCTTGTTCCTCCCTCAACAGCCCAGAGTCAACTTCTCCCACCCAGGAGTTCTCTCAGAATCACTTTGTGCCACAAGGGCTCACTGGGTCCTTCACTAAACCTTATGTCCATCTCCCTTGCAGCAGTTTTCTTTCTCTGGTTGCAAATTGGGCAACATCCCTCTTCATCCCATCCTGCTGATATGCCAGTAAAGGTCTCAGCCTGCTGAGTCCAGCCCAGAAACTGCAGGGCTCTGAATGGCCACCAGTGCATGGCTTCAGGGCTCAGTGAGAGCTGAGGCTGGGGAGCATGAGGAGATGGTGCTGCCAGAGCAGGGAGGTGCACTGGAAAGGCAGGCAGGAGAGCCATGGGCACTCCATAATAGGTGGCTGTTAGAAATTCAGCACCCATGACTGCTTTGTGGTGTTTGCCTGCAATCCCAACTCTGTGGGAGGCTGAGGCAGGAGGATCACAGGTTCAAGCCCACCCTGGGTGACTTAGTGACTTGGCAAGACCCTGTCTGTGATAGCCAACCCGACTCCATCTTGAGCCTTACCACCATTGTGTACTTGTGCTGGACAAAGCACCCAAAACCCACATCCTGTTTGGCAGAAAACTTGCTGCAGTTGCAGGATGTTTTATAGCTCACCTAGTGTTGAAAGTTCCCTTGCCCCCACAGACCTGGCATGGTTCTGCTCTGTAAAATTCTGCTTGCTCTTCCCTGGGCCCTCCTCAACTGAAAGCATGGTTTGAAAGGAGAAATCAAATTGCTTCTCAGTGCCAAAAGACCTTTCCGGAGCCCCCTCTTATTTGCTGGCTGTAAATAAACAGACTCAAATCTGGCTCAGAGTGTGGTGCATCTCTATAGTTCCAACTCACTTGGGTAGAGCAGTCTAAAAATAATTTTTAAAAATTTAAAAGGGCTGAGGATGTAGTTCATTGCAAAGGCTCTGGGTTCAATCCCCCATACAACAAACAAACAAACCCACAAAGACAAAATGAAAGAGGAAGATGTTGACCATGACTCAGAATTAGGTCTGTCCCTATTCTTCTGCTTCTGAAATTCCTTTTCTCCTTCTGCCTCAGCTCCCCACATGGCTACAGAATAAATGTGTGCCCAAGTTCACGTGCTGGAAACTCAATCCCCAGTGCAGCAGTGTTGAGAGATGATTAGGTCATAAGGGCTTTGCCTTCATGGATGAATTAATGTCCATATTGCAAGTGGGTTTGTTACAAAAGCAAGTTCAGTTCCCTTGCACCCTCTCATATATTCCTATCGTCTTGTGTTCCCTCACTTTCTCTTTGCTCTTCTGCCAGAGGTAATGCAGCAGACACAGCCTCATGATGCTAGGCCTCCCAGACTCGCACTGGAAATACATTTTCTGGTCATGAGAAATTATCCCATACCTGTGGTATTCTGTTTATCAGCACAAAGGGGACTAAGACATACAGCCTCTTTCCCAGGGAGACATTTTCTGGCTGCACAATTGACACCCAGTCTTCTTGCCCCAGCTCTGCCTACATTTTTTGCTACACCTTTCTCCTGCCTGCCATCCTCTGTCACCTCACAGGCTTGTGGTTTGCCAGAGCAACAATGAATAGCAGCTCTATCACTGTAAGAACAGTGTCTTTTAAATTTTTCTGATCACCGTGACTCTCACAGCATATTGCACACATAAAACACTTCATAAATGTTTGCTGATTGAAGCACTTCAAATAATAAGAAATGAGTCCATGTAGCCATTCAGTAAGTTTTTAGTCATCATGCATCATACATTGGTAGGGTTACTGGTATGGGTACAGAGACCACTACCCTGAACAAAACAAAAATATTCATCCTCATGATGCATTTTTCTTGGCATATATGTTTTACACTTACATTTAGTGATCTACAGTTAAATTTAGTTATGTATGCACATTTTCCTCATTAATGAGAAAGAAGAGTTTCCCAGAGAAGTAAATGACTGCAAATGTTCATGACAAAGCCATAAAAGAGGTGATCAAAATATCTGATGAATTTTTTAAAATTTATTACAGTAAAAGAGACTTTCCATTCCTCTCCCTCAAAATATTCCCCCTTACTTCTAACACATTTATTCCATCATTCTTAAGTTTTCCCAAATCCTGGGAAGCCAAAAATCTAAAAATAACTACAAAGAGAAATACAGAGGGAGGAAGGAATAGGAAGGAGAAAGGGGAGGGAAACAACAGTTGTGGGATGAAATGGATTGCTGGGAATAGACTGTGAACCCTGGATCCCAGGCCAGGAGAGAGGCGGGAGAGACGCCTGCCAGCTAGAAATAAAAACACAGTTTCTCAACTGGAGTGTGCCTATCTCTGTGTATAGGCACTACTCTTGCAAGAGTACGGATTAAAAGCCTGGCTTTCGCTGCCTCTGGAGTCCAATGGTGGCGGGGGCGTGTCTGGACAAGAAAGTTAATTTCTTACAAGGTGAATTTGTCTGCGGAGTGTCATTCAGTGGAAAGGCGAGTTGTTAAAACATTGCAGTGTGTGTTTATCCACCTTCTTCACCACTTCTGGCACCGTGAGACTCCTGGCTCTTCCTCCAAACTCAGAATGACCATGAAAGGTAAAGGTTTCAAATCAATTCAGGACACTGAGGCAACCACGACAGTGCAACTAAAAACACTAAAGGGGGCTTCCAGAAACGCTTTAGTAAGTGACAAGGACAATGGGATAAGTGTGTTCAAAGCGAGGATGGGTATTTTGAGAGGTATTAATGGCAAGGTATCTTTTATTGAAATAAACGTGTTAAAATTTAAACATTCACCAGAGTTTTCCATCATAAAGCATACATACGTTAACACTAGCCATCAGGGGGCGCTTCAAGCACAAGGCTGGGGAGAACCTGTGCCTGATATTCCCGTCCCTGGATGGAGACCTAGAATTTGAGTCTAGCTGCCCTGAACCTCAACCTGGAAGGTCTGTGGCTTCTAGCGTTTCCCTTAGGTGAACGCAACCAAAGAGGCTACCAAATAAGGTGCCTCATCTTCTAGTAAGAAGGAGTATATGCCCATTAACTTGTACTGAAGTTATAATGGGGAACTGACATCTAACTTACATCCTTGGCTTTGCTTCTATTCCCAAATCTTGAGCTGTAGTTTTATCTTGGACAACCCTTTCTTCTTTGGGCCGTAGACTTCTCATCTGTAGAATGGACATTTCAGCTGGATGATGTGAAAGATCACATCTGGTTTAGGATTTCCAGGGTTCCCACGTTTGCTTGGTGGAAAATTTCCTCCATACCACTCCATAAGTTTTCCTGGGTCTTTGAGATTTTTGAAATCAGATAAAACTAATGGATTCTTTCTGCATATTGCTAGGCTCAACAACTGGTCTTTGGCCACCCATGGTGCTAGGTTAGGCAGTTCTGCCACGTCCTGACAGGTGCCCACTCCTTGGCAATCCCTCCTGCTCTAGCTTCACACAGGGTGAAGTAACTGGGAATCAATATCTCTCCCCCCTTCTCTCTCTGTGTGTGTCTTTCTCTGTTTCTCTCTCTCTCTGTCTTTCTCTGTGTGTCTTTCTGTTTCTCTCTCTCTCTCTCTCTTTCTCTCTCTGTGTGTGTCTTTCTCTGTTTCTCTCTCTCTGTCTTTCTCTGTGTGTGTCTTTCTGTCTCTCTCTCTCTCTCCCTCCCTCCCTCCTTCCCTCCCTGTCCCTCCCTCCCTCCCTCTCTGTGATTGAGGCACCAAGACCTGTCTCTTGATGAAAAAAAATGTGTCATTGTCATTTTCTCCCAGACTTCCTCAAAACCCATACCTAAACTTGGTTTCTAGTAAAGTGACAGTTTTCCGGAAGGTTGCAAACAGTTTAAGATGAGTCTCTTCAGATTCTTCCCAAAATCTTTGAACTGTATGGTCACTGGAAGAAAAGTGCTGAGAAGAGGGAGAAAATGAGAGCCTCCCAGAGCCCTGGCAAGAGGTTAGTGGCTGGCTCTGCGGTCTTCTCCTGTACCCTAAGTCACCCCAAGGCAAGGCACCAGAAAACTCAAGACACCCCTACACCCCCAAGCCCACAGAAATTATTCAGACTAGCCATTCCTGAGCCTGCTTGCTTTGCCATGCTCATTCCATCAAAAACAATAATAGACTTCTGCTTACACTTCTCCCCTCCCTTCTCTGCCTTCTGACCAACCCCAGAGCTTCCTGCTGAGGCAGTGTGCTCCCCCTCAGGAATTATAACAGTTGGATCCCAATTATCTCCTGATTTTTTGCCTCACCATATCTGAATAAAAGCAAACTCCTAGGTACACGGTAAAGCACTGACCATCTTGAAAATCTGCAGCTGTGCACTGGGTGGAGGCAGTATGCGGGACCAACCTGGAGCTTTCCTGGAGAGGTGACTCAGGGACTCCAAGTGACTGCTGGAAGCAGAGGAGCAATGACACTTCATCTTCACTCTACCCATCACTAACTAGGTGTAGTTGTGGACTCCCAGGCTACTAGGTTCATAAGGAGCCAGAGAATGGAGTTAACCTCCTTTATCTGCAGAGGAAAATGTGGCTCAAAGAGGAAGTGTATACCAACATGCACATAGTAAAGTACAATTCAACCTTGTTGCCTCTCTCCTATCTTGTTCATGGCCTAAGCCAAGCTAAAGGTGAAATAGGAAAACTATAAGTGAGCCCCCGTAACAAAAGTAATAAATGCTCTTCTCTTGTAAGAGGCTTGAACCAGAAAGAGTCCAAGAAGATTCCTGAACCAGAAGTGAATAGTCTAAACCTGCCCTACCTGCAAATACGTTCACAGGTTCACTGATTCCCACCATGGAATAAGAGGCAAGGAAAGGATTTATCAGGCAGAATTTTAAAAGTATACACTCAAAGAAATAGAATGAGGCACTCAAGAGAGGGAGAGGTATGCTATTTTCTGGCATTGGGAACATTTGTTTCTTTTGAGGGGTAGAAACCTACGGAAAACATCCCCTACCCACCAGAAGGGTACTGGCCCATTTTACAATTATGAGCCCAGTTGTTTTTATTTTTTAAGATGGTTAACTTAAGCAATGTTTGAATTTTATCAACCTGTTCCTTTATTTTACAATTAGGTTCCTACTCTTAATTTCTCAACCAAGTCAATTTATGGTCTTAAAATATTGTTAAGGAATTTCAGGTATGATGAGTCTGGAAGGAAAGGAGGCTAATTTAACCAAGGGAATAACAGTATGAACAGCCTTCAGTAACTTGGACTAGATCCTAGAAGTCTCAGTTTTCTTAAAAATACAATTTTTAGTTATGATTTTCCTTGTCTCCTTTCCACCTATCTTTATTTCTTCAATCCTACCTCAGCACTATCCCCTCCACTTAAAGTTTAAAAACAAAACAAATAGGTCAAGTATGGTGCTCATGCCTGTAATTCCAGCTACTCAAGAGGCAGAGACAGGAAGATTTCAAGTTCAAGGTCAGCCTGGGCAACTTAGTGAGGCACCATTTCAAAATAAAATTGAAAAACACTAGGGATGTAGCACAGTGGTAAAGTGCTTGCCTAGCATATACAAGACCCAGGAAGGATCTGAAGCAAGAATTGAAGCCCATGGGGAGAGCAAAGAGAGAGTATCCAACAAGAAGGAGGTGGGAGGCAGCCCAAACTTGCTGCATGGGAAGGGTGGCTCGACAGGTAGATGAATTGTGCCAACTGGCAACCTCAGAGACCTCCAGAGAGAAACAGGCCAGTGGAGTGGAGTGGTGGAAACAGCGGACTGCAATGGTCGGTGAGTTGTTTCGGTTTTGGACATCCCCCAGGAGAGAGCAATTGGCTGGTGGCCATTTTTGAGAGGGGTCAACTGAGCTTAGAATTCAGAACAGCTGCAGTCTGGCTCCATCTAGTGGCTTCTTCCAGTGTCAGTGGCAGAGTTCAAATCAGCAGGTCAAGGAACCTAATTTGAGCCAGTGGGTGGTGCACAGACTGTTGCAGGCTCCCCAGGTCCAGTTCCAGCCTTACAGCCAAAAACCAGCCTGAATGTCAGTGGAACTAAAAGTACAGGCTTGCTGGGATTATCTACTACCCTGTCATAAAGCTATGCCTGGCTATCTGGGGTTAATCAACTTGGATCACTACTCAGCAAAGGTTGTCTATCAGTGACAGCATAAACATGCCTTGAGGTGAACATTTTTTTTCCTGTCTTCTTTTCTTTTTTTTTTCATTTCTCTTTTCTTGTTTTTATTTTTGTTCAATTGTTCTTATTTTTATATGAGTGTGCACACAGTTTCTAGTTTTTGTTATTGTTATTGTTGCTTTGTTCTTTTTATTTTTTCCTTCTCTTTCCCTCCTGTCTTCTTCACGAGTTTCCCAAAGTTTGTGTGATCTTGCTTTGTCCTCTAGCCTTGCTTCTAATCTCTTCCTCTTCTCCCATTTCTCTATTTTCCCCCTAACTCCTTTTAAATTTTCTCCCCTAAGGGTAAAATCACAATATTGTTGAGGGCTTATTTACTGCATACAATTTTCTGGTTCCTTTTAGATTTTTTTATATAACCACAAATCTAGTTCATACAGTTAAAGGTGACAAATTAAGAGTTACCAAAGTTTGTCATTTTCTAGGCTGTGTTTGATGCTATTGTTATTGCTGATTGTACTACTTTAGCCAAGGTGACATAATTGTCCTAATCAGTTGTTCTTCCTGGTATGCCAAGACTGAGATTGCCTAAGGGTCATAAACAACACTATAGGCCAGTGCCAAAGAACCAGGGGCTAGATCAAGTAGGCAGCAACCTCTCATCCTCAATAAATTGAAGAGGTAGGATCTTGCAACAGACTCAAAACTCAAAAGCTAGTTACACCTAGAAGACATCTCTCAGAAGTAGTCATTTCCTAGGGTTCTAAATACTAGCAATAAGGCAATTCACAATAAGCAATTTACAAGCATCAACCCAGGAATTAAACTTTGAAAAAACATAGAAAATGAGAAGACACTTAAGCAAGATGCAACCCTAGATGTCTAGCTCAGCAAAGGCAAACCCAGGGGGCAATGAGATTGAATAACCCAAAAGCCACTCATCTGGACTCTCTGAAGTGGTAACAGCAGAAGTAATAAAGCAGATGAACAAGGCTGTAACATATATGGTGACCATAATGAAAAACCTGGCTAATGACTCTAGAGCAGACACAGATTAAAAAAATAGAAGAGCTTAGGAAAATCATGGAAACCATGAACACCCAACATAGGAAAGCAATGGAAACCATGAATGCCCAGTACAGGAAAGAAATGGAATCCATGAAAAAGATTCAAGCAGATATCCAGGAAATTAAAAATTCCATTGAAAGTATACACAGGAAAATGAACCAATGTGAGGACAGAATATTAGATATAGAAGACAGAATTGCAGTTAGCGACCATGCAAAGAAAGATTTCTTTAAAATAGCAAGGGTCCATGAGAAATCAACCTAACAGCTGCTAGATGATATGAAAAAGAATAACATAAGATTGATTAAAGTCAATGAAAAAGCAGGAGATAGCACAAATTACATTTTTAAAAAAACTTCCCAGAAGTAATGGCAGAAAACTTCCCAAACAGGGAAAAAGAATTTGACATACAGATAAGTGAGACACAGAGGACTCCAAATAGCCTTGATTAAAAAAAAAAAAAAAACCTACACCTAGGTATTTAATAGTCAAGATTCCAAAAATCCAACACAAGAACAGAATGTTAAAAGCTGTTAGAGAAAAAAAACAAATCATATATAAAGGAACACACATTAGAATCACAGCAGACTTCTCAACACAAACCCTCAAGTCAAGGAAAGCTTGAGTGAAGTATTTCAAGCCCTAAAAGAAAACAATCTCTAACCCAGATTGGTGTATTCTGCAAAACTATCAAAATAGATTGAGAAATAAAATACTTCCATGACAAAGAACACCTGGGGAAATTCATGAACACCAAATGAGCACTCCAAAATGTTCTGAAGGATATTCTAGAAAGAAATAATGAGAATTACAACTCAATGAATCCCAATATAATGATTCCACTAGGCAAGGTAAGAAATTAAACAAAGTGGGGGAAAGGAACCCAAACACAGGAAAATAACTTGGGAAGAATAAGTCAATACATATTAGTTATAACCAAAGTTAATGGTCTCAATTCAGCAATCAAAAGAAATAGACTGGCAGAATGGATCAAGAAGCAAGATCCAACAATATCCTGCATACAAGAAACATATTAAATTCAAAAAGAAATTCATAGACTGAAAGTTAAAGGATAGAAAATAATACTCCATATGACAGGAACCCAGAAAAAGCAGAGGTAGCTATTCTATTTGCAAAGTGGACTTCAAGCCAAGACTATTTAAGAGAGACAAAGAAGGTCACTACATCCTTGTAAAGAAAATAATCCAAGATGAAGAGATAACAATCATAAATATATATGCATTAAATACTACTGCACCCAGCTATACAAAACAAATCTTAACAGACATGAAAAATCAAATAAGCACTAATACAATTGTAATGAGGGAACCTCAATACCCCACTGTCACAAACAGAGAGACCAACTAGACAAAAAAATCAACAATGATGTATCAGATCTAAACCAGACTTTTGAACAAATGGATTTAGTAGATGTCTACAGAGTGTTCCACCCCACAACATCAGAATCTGCATTCTTCTCAGCTGCACATGGGATGTTCTCCAAAATAGACCACATACTAGCTCATAGAATATGCTTAAGTAAATGCAAAGGAACTGAAATTATCTCGTACATATTATCAGAACATAGTACAATGAAATTGGAAATCAATGGCAAAAGAAATCCCAAGAACTTCATAAACAAATGGAAATTAAACAACACCCTCCTGAACAACCAACAGGTCACAGTTTAAATTAAAGATGAAATTAGACAGTTTCTACAATTAAATGATAATGAAAATACAACATACCAGAACTTATGAGATGCAATGAAAGCAGTCCTATGACAGAATTTATAACAGTGAATACTCATCAGGAAAACGGAGCGAGCTGAAATAACCCAATGTTGAACCTCAAGCTTCTGGAAAAAGAAGACGAAGTCAATCCCAAAGCTTGTACAAGGGAGGAAATTACAAAGATCATAGAAGAAATTAATGCAATGGAGACTAAGAAAATGATACAAAGAATCAACAAATGAAAGAGTTGGTTCTTTGCAAGATTAAATACACTTAACAAATCTTTAGCTAACCTCATCAAAAAAGGAAAGAAAAATCTCAAATCCATGCAATTAGGAATGAAAAGAGTGAAATTATAACAGATCCTGAAGAAATCAGAAGATCATCAATACCTACTTTGAGAAACTGTATTCTAATAAGATGGAAAAATACAGAAGAAATGGACAGATTCCTAGATACACACGAATTACGAAAACAGGATCAAGAAAATATAAAAAGTCTAAATAAACCAATATCAGTCAATGAAATTGAAAATGTAATTAAAAACCTACCAACAAAGAAAAGCCCAGGCACTGACAGATTCACTGCTGAATTCTATAAGAAATTTAGAGAAGATCTAATGCTGCTACTTCTCAAACTCTTAAATGAAATTTCAAGGGAATCATTACTCCCAAAATTATTTTTGGAAGCAAGCTATACCTTGATTCCAAAACCAGAGAAGAATCCAACCATAAAGGAGAACTACAGGCCTATCTCCCTATGAACATAGACACAAAAATCCTCAATAAGATACTGGCAAACAGAATGCAGCAAATCATCAAGAAGATTATACACCATGACCAAGAAGTATTCATCCCAGAGATGCAGGGATGGTTCAACATATGCAAATCAATAAATATAATAAACTATATTAACAGAGCCAAGGACAAAAACTATATGATCATCTCAATACATGTGGAAAAAGCATTTGACAAAGTCCAACAACCATTCATGATAAATAGCCTTACAGAAACTTGGTATAGATGGTCTTTGTCAATCTGATAAAAGCCATCTATGACAAACCAACAGCCAATAACATATTAAATGGACAAAAACTGAAAGCTTTCATTCTAAAATCAAGAACAAGACAAGAATGTCCACTATCACCACACTTGTTCAATATGGTTCTGGAAACATTGACAAGAGAAAGAAATAAAAGAAATAAGGATAGGAAAGGAAGAAGTTAAACTATCATCATTTGTGGCTGACATGATACTTACACAGAAGACCCCAAAAACTCCACAAAAAGACTTCTAGACTTAATAACCAAATTCAGTAGTGTAGCTGGATACAAAGTCAACACTCATAAATCAGCATCCCTGTGCATGAAAAACAAACTCATTTGAGAGAGAAATTAGGGAAACAATCCCTTTCACAATAGCATCCAAAAAAAAAAAAAAAAGAAAGAAATACCTAGGAATCAATCTAATGAAGAAAGTAAAAGAACTCTACATTTAAAACTACATTACTCTGGGCTGGGGATTTAGCTCAGTGGTTTCACCACCTGCTGTACAAGCACAAGGACCCAGGTTCAATCCCTGGTAGCAAAAAAAAAAAAACTACATTACTCTGAAAAAGTAGATCAAAGAGAATATCAGAAAGTGGAAAGGTGCAAGTTTGATCCCTGGTTCAGAAAGAAAGAAAGAAAGAAAGAAAGAAAGAAAGAAAGAAAGAAAGAAAGAAAGAAAGAAAGAAAGAAAGAAAGAAAATGGAAAGATATCCCTTGTTCTTGGGTAGGAAGAACCAATATACTGAAAATGGCCATACCTCCAAAATTGTTATACAAATTTAGTGCAATGCCAATCAAAATTCCAATAGTATATCTCACAGAATTAGAGAAAACAATCCTTAAATTCATTTGGAACCAGAATAGACCTAGAATAGCAAAGACAGTTTTAGGCAACAAAGGCAAGATATGGGCATCACAATCCCTGACTTTAAATTATACTACAAATCTACTGTGATTAAAAAAAAAAGGCATGGTACTAGAAAAAAAATAACAGACCTAAGAATGGAACAGATTAGAAGATGCAGAAACAACTCCAGACATACTCAGCTACCTTCTCTTTGACAAAGGAGCCAAAAACCTTCACTGGAAGAAAGATAGCCTCTTTAATAAATGGAGCTACTGGGCCAGGGATTTAGCTCAGTGGTTCTGCGGCCTGCCTCGCAAGCACAAGGTCCTGAGTTCAATCCCTGGTACCAAAAAATAAAATAAAATAGAATAAAATAAATGGAGCTGGAAAAACTGGCTTTCCACTTGCTCAAGATTAAAACTAGACCTATATCTTTCACCATGCACTAAACTCAAATCAAAATGGATCAAAGATCTAAATATTAAAACAGAGGCATGGTCCCGAGGTCGCCGGTCATGCCGAAAACACCGAATCAGAGGGTAGAGAAGCTGAGCCGGTCTCAGCACCCGGAAGGAAGCTCCCCCACCACCATCCCAAGCTCCTATAGCAGAGAAGGTGAGCCAATCCCAGCACCCAGAAGGAAGCTCCCCCGCCGCCATCCCATGCTCCTAGGGCAGAGAAGCTGAGCCAGTCCCAGCACCCGGAAGGAAGCTACCCCGCCACCATCCCAAGCTCCTAGGGCAGAGAAAGTGAGCCATGCGGATGCCAGAAGCACCCCCCACCCCCGTAGAAATGAGAAGACATGTAAACAAGCCTCAAAAACAGACTTCTGGATCACCTACAGCAACCCCAAAGGGAAATGAGATGAAAGAATCTGACACTCAACCACCTGGACTCTCTGAACTGGCAACAAAAGAGGATCTGAGAAAAATGAAATCAGAAATAATTACTCAGATAACAGCAAAGATTGTGCTCATGGTGCAAGACATGATTAATAAATCTAGAGAGGACACAAATAAAAAAATACAGGAGCTGAGGAACATGATGGAATCCCAACATAGGAAACAAATGGAATCCATGAAACAGATGCAAACAGATTTCCAAGAGATTACAAACTCCATCAAAAGTCTGCGCAGCAGAATGAACCAATGTGAGGATAGAATTTCACATATAGAAGCTAAGATTGCAATTAGTGAGGAGGAAAAGAAAAATTGCTTTAAAATTGTAAAGGAACATGAGAAATCAATCCAGCAGCTGCTAGACGATGCAAAGAAGAATAACGTAAGACTGATTGGAGTCAATGAAGAAAGAGGAGAGAGTGCAGATGACATAAAAAAAACTGTTCACAGAAGTGATGGCAGAAAACTTCCCAAGGAGGGGAAAAGAACTTGACATACAGACAAGTGAGGCATATAGGACTCCAGCTAGCCTTAATCAAAAAATATCTACACACAGGCATATAATAGGATTCCAGAAATCCAACAGAAGAATACAATTCTACAAGCAGTGAGAGAAAAGAAACAAATCACATACAAAGGAAAGCCCATCAGAATCACAGCAGACTTCTCAATGCAAACCCTCAAGGCAAGAAGAGCTTGGAGTGATGTATTTCAAGCCCTAAAGGAAAACAGCCTCCAACCCAGATTGATGTACCCTGCAAAACTATCTTTCAAAATTGATAGAGAAATAAGATGCTTTCATGATAAAGAGCACCTCAGGAACTTCATGAATACTAAACCGGCACTCCAAAAATTTTTAGACACTACCCTAGGAAAAGACAATGAGGATCACAACCCCAGGAAACCCAGCAGAATGAATCCACTGGGCATGACAAATTAAATGCAAAGGGGGAGAATCCAACAAAAAGAAAAAGTCATGACAAGGCTTTTAAAACTTTTAACTTCATCTCCCTAATGAATGTATAATTCAATCTTATTATTGTACTGATTAGTATTTTTCTGATTCTAGAGTTGCACACCTTTCCTTGTGCTGTACTGGCTATTTATCATCTTCTTATGTCTACATTTTAATTGGGTTGTCTATTAATGAGCTCTAAGAATTCTTTATATATTCGGGTCATAGGTTATATGCATTGTAAATGTGGTCTGTTTAAGGACTACTTTTCATTTTAATGATGTCATTTAAAGTTCTACATTTTGATGGAATCTCATTTATCAATTTTTTTCTTTTATACATCATGTCTTTTGTATACTAGGTAGTTCTTCCCTACCCTGAATTCATAAACATTTTCCCTTATAATTTCTTCTTAAAGTTTTATACTTTTAGGCTTTCATATTTAGGTTCATAGATCCTTTCAAGTTATTTTCATGTATGGAAATAAAAGGTTGAGGTTAATTTTTTATATACGGATACCAGATGCTCTAGTGCCATTTGCTGAAAACACTATCTCTTCCTTGGCTCTTGAATTGAGTTTATATTCTATGAAATGCTAATGTTAAATAATCTTTCAAAACTCAGTGGACCATATATGTGTGGTTCTATTTCTAGATTCTCTGTTTTATTCAAATGATCTATATGTCTTTCCTTACACCAACACTGCCTTGATTACTATAGCTTTAGAAGAAGTCTTAAAATTAGGTACTAAATGTCTTCCAACACTGAGGGTTTTTTTTGGTTTTTTGTTTTTTAACTTTTCTAGGTTCTTTGTACTCCTACATAACTTTTAAATTTCAATATCCAGTTTGTCATTTATAGCAAGTATACACAGACCTGAATTTTTATATATACTTTGTGTTTTCTTTCTTTCTTTTTTTTTTTTTGGTACCGGGGATTGAACTCGGGTCCTTGAGCTTGCCCAGCAGGCGGCAAAACCGCTGAGCTAAATTCCCGGCCCTACCTTGTGTTTTCTAATCCTGCTAAATTCAAATACAAGATCTAGGGACTCCTAGATATTTCTTAGTATTTTCTCTGTAGATGATCATTTCATCTACATAGAAAGATTTTGCTTCTACCTTGCCAATCCTATCCTAACTGTGTCATTTTATTGCCAGACTATTTTGGTGGGGACTAGGTTTCAAAGTTTAATGGACAGATAAAGAGTAAGCATATCTACCCTTGTTCCCCACCTTAAGGAGAAAGCATTGTATCTTCTCCATTCATATAAGGCATTCTCGCTGGAAGTATGGAGTACATGTCTTTGATCTGTTGAGAAGGTTCTGTTCTACTTCTAGTCTCCTGATAGCTTTTACCATGAACAGCTGTAGAATTTAGTCCAATACTTTTTCTCCAACTAGTGACAGGATCATATGGCTTTTTCCTTTCCTCTGTTAAAATGATGACTTTTGGGGGTGGATCTTCCAATGCTGAGCCAACACTGCCTTCTCTATAACAAAACCACTTTCTACATCCTTCCAGATCTGACTTTTAATAGCTTGTTTTGTTAAACAAATTTCTATCTATGTTCATACTTTTTTCTTCTATTATCTTTATCCAGTTTTAGGATTAGCACAATGTTGATTTCCTAAAATGAGAGGAGAAGTGTTCCTTCTTTTATCTGCTTTAATTGTTTAATATAATTTATCAGTTAAAATGTTTATGAGCCTGCTGTTGTCATATAGGTAGGTTTTCAAGCTAGAAATATACTTTCTTTAATAGGTGCTATTCAAATTTTATATTTCCTCCAGAGTAAGCTTCATTAATTTGTCTTCCAAGGTACTTCTTAGAAGTTGTCAAATTTATTTCAAAAAAGATTTTTGAAATATGCTTTCTATATCCTTTTAAATTCTGTGAAATCTGTGGTAATGTCTCCTAGATCTTGATATTGTAATTTTTAAAATATATAATTGATATTGTGTAACAGGAAGAAAAGGTCTAAAGGTGCAGGCAAAGTGGGAGAGGTAGCAGAAAGGAAAAAAGGGAAAAGAAAAAATATGAGAAAAGGAAAAAAATGGAAACAAAGTCTTTGCAAATAGGGAAGGGTGGAGGGGGTGAAGGGAGGGCAGGGGAAGGGGAAAAAAAAGAACCAAGATACACCATGTGAAGGTACAAGATCTCAATGATGAATGTAACTGTATTTTATACCTAAAATGTACCAATAAACTTAATGGGAAAAATAAATAAATAAAAAATAAAACAGAAACACTAAATCTACTGGTAGAATAGGTAAAACTCTTAAAGACATTGGTGTAGGCAAAGGCTTTATGATCAAAACCCTGATCGCACAGGTATTATCACAAAGAATCAACAACTGGGATCTCGTCTTATTAAAAAGCTTTTGCTTACATAGAAGACCAGAAAAACTCAGCCAAAAGACTTCTAGAACTAATTGACAGATTCAGTAGTGTAGCTGGATATAAGGTCAACACTCAAAAAAACAATAGCCTTCTTATACACAAATACCAGACTCACTGAGAGAGAAATTCAGGAAACAATTCCTTTTGCAATAACATCCAAAAGAATGAAATGTCTAGGAATCAACCTAACAAAGGAAGCAAAAGGCCTCTACACTGAAAACTACAGCACCCTGAAAAAGGAGATCAAGGAGGATATAAGAAAATGGAAAGACATCCCTTGTTCCTGGGTAGGAAGAACCAACATAGTGAAAATGGCCATACTTCCAAAACTACTATATAGATTCAATGCAATGCCAATTGAAATTCCAACAATATACTTCACAGAACTAGAGAAAACAATCCACAAATTCATTTGGAACCAGAGACGACCTAGACTAGCAAAAGCAATTCTAGGCAACAGAGACATGGCTGGGGTACCACAATCCCCAACTTGAAGCTATACTACAAAGCTACTGTGATTAAAAACAGCATGGTACTGGCTAAGAAACAGACCTGAGGATCAGTGCAATAGATTAGAAGATGCAGAAACAACTTCAGACATAATCAGCCAACTCATCTTTGACAAAGGAGCCAACCATCCACACTGGAGGAAAGATAGCCTATTTAATAAATGGTGTTGGAAAAACTGGATTTCAACCCACCAGACATTAAAACTAGACCCATAGTGGGTCAGGGATTTAGCTCAGTGGTTCTGTTGCTTGCCTTGCAAGCACAAGGACCTGAGTTCGATCCCCAGTGCCAAAAAAAATTTAAAAATTTAAAAAACTAGACCCATACCTATCACCATGCACTAAACTAAGATCAAAGTGGATTAAAGATCTAAATATTAAGACAGAAACACTAAACTTGCTGGAAGATAAGTTAGGTAGAACTCTTGAAACTATTGGCATAGGAAAAAACTTTATGAACAAAACCTCAGTAGCACAGGAACTAGCAGAAAGGATCAACAACTGGGATCTCATCATTAAAAAGCTTCTGGGGGGCCGGGGATTAAGCTCAGTGGTTTCTCTGCGCAAGCGCAAGGACCTGAGTTCGATCCCTGGTACCAAAAAAAAAAAAAAGTTTCTACACTGCAAGAGAAATCACCAACAGAGCTAACAGACAACCTACGATGTGGGAAAAAAATTTTAGCAGCTGTACCTCAGACAAAGTTCTACTATCTAGAATAAAGAACTGAAAAAAATCAAACCCCCCAAATTTAAAGACCCAATTCAAAAATGGGCTTCTGAAATGAACAGACATTTCTCAGACAAAGAAGTAAAAGTAGCAAATAAACATATGAAAAAATGTTCAACATTACTGGTCATTCGAGAGATGAAAATGAAAACAACACTGAGATTCCACCTCACCCCAGAAAGAATGGCTGCTATCAAGAAATCAACCAATAACATATGCTGGCAGGGGTGTGGGGAGAAAGGAACCCTTCTCCATTGTTGGTGGGAGTGCAGACTGGTGCAACCACTGTGGAAATCACTATGGAGATACCTCAAAGAACTAGGACTAGAGGTCCCATTTGACCCAGCTATTCCCCTGCTGGGTATCTTCCCCAAAGAATTAAAAGAATCATACCACAGCGATATATGTGCACCCATGTTTATAGCGGCACAGTTTGTAATAGCTAAAGCTTGGAAACAGTCCAAGTTCCCCATCAACTGGAAACTGGATAAAGGAGATGTGGGGTTTTTTTTTATAAAATGGAGTACTACTCAGCCATAAAGAATGAGAAACTAGAGACATTTATAGCTAAATGGATGCATATTGAGGCCATCCTCTTAAGTGAAATAAATAGGACACACGTGTAAATACCGAATAGTTTCTCTAGTGTGAGAAACTGAAAGTGTAAGGATTAAAATGATTAAAATGAATAATTGATAATTTGAAATATTAAAAGGTCCAAAAGTGTAGGGGTGGTGTGAGGGGAAGGGGAAAGGAAAGAAATGAAAGGAAAAATTATGAGAAAAGAAAAAATGGAAACGAAATCTATGTATATAGGGAAGGGTGGAGCAGGTGAAGGGCACACAGGTAATGGGGAAAAAATAAGAACCAAGATACATCATGTACAGGTACAAGCATCCAAAGATAAATGTAAACATAGTGTAGACCTAAAATGTACCAATAAAAGAATTTTTAAAAATTAAAAAATGTTCAAAAATAAAAAGCTTTTGCAAGCAAGAGAAACCACCAGCAGAGTGAAAAGACAATCCACAGTGTTGGAAAAAGTTTTCACCAGCTGTTCCTCAGACAAAGTACTAATATCCAGAATATATAAAGAACTCAAATAATCAGACCCCCCCAAATTAAAAGACCCCATCCAAAAATGGGCAAATGAAATGAACTGACACTTCTCAGATGAAGAAGTAGAAATGGAAATAAATGTATGAACAAATATCCAACATCACTGGTCATTTGAGAGATGCAAATTAAAACAACACTGAAATTCCATCTCACTCCAGAGCATTGCCGCTATCAACAAATCAACCAGGAGACTGGATAAAGAAAATGTGGTTTTTTTATAAAACGGAGTACTACTCAGCCATAAAAAATGAGAAATTAGAGACATTTATAGCTAAGTGGATGTACACTGAGGTGATACTCTTAAGTGAAATAAATTGGACACACATGTATAAATACCGAATAGTTTCTCTGGTGTGAGAAACTGAAAGTGTAAATAAGGACTAAAATGTATAATAGGTAATGTGAAATAGGAAGAAAAGGCGCAAAGGGGAAGGAAGTGGGAGGGCTAGGGGAAAGGATAGAAGGGAATGGGATTAATATGAGAAAATGGAAAAATAGGAACAAAATCTTTGTAAATAGGGAGGACTGGAGGGGTTGAAGGGAGGGCTGGGCAAGAGTAAAAAATAAGAACCAAGAGAGACTATGTAAAGGTGCAAATTTCCAATGATGAATGTCATTATATTGTATACCTGAAATGTACCAATGATTAGAATGAATAATCGATAATGCAAAATAGGAAGAAAAGGTCCAAAGGGGTAGGGGTAGTGGGAGGGGCAGGGGAAAGGAAAGAAGGGAAAGGAAAAATGCTGAGAAATGAAAAATATGGAAATAAAGTCTTTGTAAATAGAGAAGGGATGGCTAGGAATGGGGAAAAAATAAGAACCAAGATGCATTATGTAAAGGTACAATTCCCAATGAGAAATGTAATTGTCTTGTGTACCTAAAATGTACCAATAAAAGAATTTAATAAAGTAAAAAAAAATTAAATTGGCTACCATAAATTTAAAAAAAAAAAAAGAAATCAACCAGGGTCTGGGGATTTAGCTTAGTGGTGCCACCACCTGCCTCGCAAGAGCAAAGTCCTGAGTTTGATGATCATTGGTACCACAAAAAAGAAAAGAAAAGAAAAGAAATCAACCAATAATAAATGCTGGAGGGGATGTGGGGAAAAGGAACCCTTCTCCACTTCTTGGTGGGAGAGCAGACTCATACAATCACTGTGGAAATCAGTGTGGAAATTCCTCAAAGAACTAAGACTAGAGGTACCATTCAATCCAGCTATTCCCCTTCTTGGTATCTTCCCAAAAGAATTAAAAGCATCATACCACAGTGATATATGCACACCCCTGTTTATAGCTGCACAGTGTGTAATAAGCTAAATCCTGGAAACAGCCCAAATGCCCATCAACCAATGAATGGATAAAGATGTGATTTTTTTATACAATGAAATACTGCTCAGCCATAAAGAAAGATAATCTTGAGACATTTCTAGGTAAATGGACGTACCTTGAGACCAAACTCTTAAGTGAAATAAATCAGGCACATATGTAAATACCACATGGTTTCCATCGTGTGAGAAACTGAAAGTTGGAAATAAAGTCCAAAATGTATAATAGATATTATGAAATAGGAAGAAAATGTTCAAATTGGTAGGGGAACTATGGAGGGGGGCAGGGGAAAGGAAGGAAGGGAAAGGGAAAAAATGAGAAAAGGAAAAATGGAAACAAAGCTTCTGTAAATAAGGTGGAGAAGAGGTGTTGAAAGGAGGGTAGAAAACTGAGAAAAAATAAGCATCAAGATATATCATGTACAGGTACAGATTCCCTATGATGAATGTGATCAATATGTGTACCTAAAATGTACCAATAAAAAATGAGGCCTATGCCAGGCATGGTGGCACATGCATATCATATCAGCACTCTGGGAGGCTGAGGCAGGAGGACTGCAAGTTCAGGCCCAGCCTGGACTACATAGTGAGTTTGAGGTCAACCTGGAACATAGTGAGATCCTGTCTCAAAAAATCAAAATAAAATAAAATAAAGAGACCTGATGTTTTACTTATTTTGAATCTATGGTAACTAAATTACCATACTCCCCCGCCCCCAACACCCAACCCCCGTACTAGGGATCAAACTCAGGACCTTGCACTTGCCAGGCAGGCACAGTGCCACTGAGCTAAATCCCCAGCCATTTTTATTGACCTTTTATCCTGTGCCTTTAATAATCAGTTCTAATTTTTTTCGTTAATTTCATAAGTGTTTACATATATAGTCATGTTCTGTGCACATATTGACCACTTTTTCCTTTTCCTTTCTTATTACACTGGCCATGTCCCTTGGTGTAATATTAAATATTAAAGGGAATCAAGATGATGTGTCACATTCACACTGACCTTTTTTTTCCAAACTCAAGGTTATGAAGATTTCTTTCATTTTCTTCTAAGAGTAAGTTTTCACTCTTATGCTTTATTTTGCCTGTGAATATCTAGTTGTTTCAACAAAGTTTATTAAAGAGATTATTCTTACCCCAAAGTTTAGGATGAGAGAAGAACCAGATTTTGGTCCAAAGAAGCTGGCATTTGGTACCATTAATCTGCTGAAATTTCTGTTTCCAAGGAGAAGGCATTAAGTAGATGTACTAACTAAAGAGAAATGATACATTGAAAGTTCTATGTTTTTAAATAACCAAATAACTGCAAATGTAAACACAACTAAATCACCAAGATTCCAGAAAAAGAAGAGCCCTCATTAAGTGAGGTGAGCTCATTAGATATTTCCATACCCAAATAATATGCCTAGCCTGAAAACTGATAGCTAGAATCGCCACAGGAAGAAAGACCCTAGTAGGAGAAAAGAAGCAAGGGAATGTAGGATGTTACACCAAGTTTTAAGAACTCAATTAAAAGCCAGAATTTTATTTTTAACCGGGGATGGAACTCGGGAACTTGGGCTTGTGAGGCAGGCGGCAGAACCACTGAGCTAAATCCCTGGCCCCAGAAATTATTTTTTTAAAGAAAGAACCAAATGGAAATCCTGGAGTTAAAAAGAATAATAACTGGCTGGGGATTTAGCTCAGTGGTTCTGCCGTCTGCCTCTCAAGCGCAAGGTCTCGAGTTCAATCCCCAGTACCAAAAAGAATAATAACTGAAATTTAAAAATCACTAAAGGAGTTCAACAGTAGATTTTTTTTTTTGGTACCAGGGATCGAACTCAGGTCCTTGAGCTTGCTAGGCAGACAGCGAAACCACTGAGCTAAATCCCTGGCCCTCAACAGTAGATTTTAACTGGCAAAAGAGTTAGTGATCTTGAAGATAGATTGAAAGAATTTATGAAAAGACTATGGACAAATTAAAAGAATGAAGAAAAATAAAGTCTGAAAGAACACTGAAACAATGTTAAGTGTTATCATGAATATGAGGAGTTATGTTCTAGAATCACAAATAGAAGCCAATTAAGATCTTCAGATTTATTGTACTTTTTGTCTTTTTATAGATCATATATACTGGTAAGTCATGTCCAGGATGCATGTGGCCAGCTTAAGCCTTCCTGTGCTGTGGCAGCTGCTCAGGAAATCTTAGAAGCTTACCTTTTCCCTGGAATTAAATCAGCACAAACCAGGTTAATAGACAGCAGTTATCAGGGCTGCCATTCTGGGGTCAGGACTTAAAACAAATCTACATACTAATAGTAAATGTCTGCTTAGGGTCTTCATGGAATAGGGAAGCTTTGCAAAAATAGATTTTTGATTTCATGTACCTAAAGATGTTCCAGGGGAAAGACAGGCTGTCACCACACTGAGAGAGACCTTCTCAAATGTTCTGATGTGACTATCAAAGGGAAAGAAAAATTTGGTTGGATTCATGCTTTCCATATGAAGCCAGCTCCTCTGGAGGACTGGACTAGGATTCCCACAAGGACTTGAGACTTTTCAATTCTAGAATAATTGATATTGGGGCATTCAACCAGAAAGAGCCATTCTAGTGAATTTACTATTATTATCATTATCATAGACAGCCTTGCTTGCCTGCATTAGTCAACTCTCCATTAATGTAACAAATACATGAGAAAGTTCTTTATGAGAAGGAAAGTTTTACTTTGTCTTACAGTTTCAGTCCATGTTCAGTTGGCCCATTGCTTCTCACTTCATTGTAGCTGAGAAATATGAGAGAGAGAGAGAGACAGAGAGAGAGAGAGGCGCTCTGGAATCTCAAAATCCTCTTCAAGGGCATGCTTTCCCAGGGAACTAACTTCTTCCCCCCAGGCCCCACCCCTTAAAGGCCCCACCACCTCCCACCTCCCAATAGTACCATGGGCGGGAATAGTACCATGGGACCAAGCCTTTAACACATGGGCCTTTGGGGGACACTTATCCAAACATAGTGTGGCCTATTCACAGTAGTGATGATTTCAGTTACTTTAAGACCCACAATTTACTAGAAACAAATACATTATTTGTAACATTGTTTTCTTTCTGTACTCCCAGTAATGGACCTCCTATTTCTCATCAGCTCCATTTTGTATTCCCAGGATAGACAAGCCTGGACTTAAAAGCCCAGTGATGAGAATGTCAGCAGAGTGAAGGATGGGGCCATCTTCCTGAGTAACTCTGGCAGTATTGAAGTAAACATAACTCATATTGCATCCCAATACTCAAGCCCTAAATTAGCCACAAAATGTCTGAGACTGGGAGTCTGCATAACCGAAATTGGGGATGTGAGGGCGATCTGGCTGAAACATCTGTCACCCCATTGATCACCATGGTTGATTCGGCTGATCTGGCTGACTAGGCAGGTGTCCCCTTCCTCCCTCACTGTCCCATGTGCATCCCTCCCCAAGTTGCACACTTGGTCAAAGAGGATAACCAACCCCAAAAGAGAAGGACTATAACCGGAAATGGGAGCTCCCATTATGGAATCCTATGAAGGGGGCTGTTTGAGGGCCTACACAGTTGAAAAGAGATGTATTAAATTCAATCCTTTGAAGGAACAGAAATAGGCAAGAGTAGCCTTGGTACAGTGAGTAGTCTCTACAGTTAATCTTATAAAAGTGCAAGCTACAGAGACAACATGATTTCCTCTGCTCTTTTGAAGCTTATGCAAATCTTTTTAAAGGTAAAATAAACCTTTTAATGGGATGAAAACCCAGGACTTTTTCTGAAGGACCTGGAGCCATCTTTTTCAAGTATAAACATCAAGGAAACCAGTACTCTATCACCCTGTCACAAAAGAGGTGTTAGCCTGGGTACTTAGACTATGCGTTTGTCCGAGAAATTTTATACATGACAGAAGTATGCTTAAGCCTGTCCCCCAAATAGGTTTTTTTAAGTTCTTCAACCCAATCTTCCTCCAGAGGCAAAAAAATATAAAACTAGCCCATCAACTGTACATATTAAAATTTTTCTTTTACAAGAAAAAATACATTTGCACATCTTAGCAGTTCATGTTATATTGACCAATTTGTTTCATTTTCAGGGACTATCCATTTCCTATACATAAGAACCCAGTAGATATCCAGTGGTATTTTTACCCTAAAGGACAAAATGTCTGATTTAACTTTTTTCTTTTGTTGTATTTTTAAAGAAGATATTCCATTTGTAAATTCAAGTTTGATTGGCCCTTTTTAATCCTTTTGCTCAATATTTTGAACACTTCTGTTTTTTTCTTTGTGTAGAGCCTTTGAGCTTCTCTCTCTTGTTTTCTCTTCTTGAATTGTTTCTTAGCAGCATGCTTAGCTTGTACCTGCTCATATTCTTCTTGTGCTTTCTGACTGGATTTTTTCTTTTTCTTTTTATTTGGAACAGTCATGGAATTTACTTTTTTGCTACACTGTTTTTCTGGCTGAGGCTAATGACATTGGTCTTCAGACAAAGCATGGCCAACTCTACACTGTTAATTCAGGCAAAAATTGATTGACTTTTTCTTCTGACAATGCTGTTTTTGTTTTGTTTTGTTTTGTTTTGTTGCTTCCTGAGTCTTTCCTGTTCAGCTAAATAGAGATGTTTCAAGTGATCTGGGTACTGATCTGTGAATTGGGATTCCTGTGATGTTCCAGCTTTCTTTTCCTTTCATAGAAATTTCTTGTAATTTTGCTAAATCTTCAATTTTCTCTGAAATGCAAAGTCTTGTCCCTCGCAAACGCCTCCCATGAAGGCCTGTGGATGGTTAGACTGTAAAGTCCTCCGTTTCACATTCTTATTCTTGAATCTGACCTGAGAAACCTCCTCACCTCACATCTCAAAACCTCTACTCTGCCACCTCGCTGCCGGGCCAATAAGGTGGAATTTCTTTTTCCTTTTTAATTGCATTAGCAAATTACACATGATGCATCCCAGTCTTGCTAAATGCATATTCAATAGCAGAACTCTTTTCTTTGTTTTCCACATTGATGGAGAGGATATTCTGGGTTGGCAGGAGACTTTATGTAAAAAATCATTTCCCTCAACAGCACAAAATCTGCCTTCCAAGTGATTGTAGGCGACAGTTTAGCAAATGTTTTGTCACGATATAACATGGGCCCAGCCATGTGTTTCCTTACTGCTCATCACTCAACCAGGAATGTTTTAGGTGTTTGTTATGGAATCATTCCATTTCACGAGCACATTTCTGGGTTAGTTAGGGTACAGGAGGCAATGGTACAGTAAGAAATCAGCCTAGAGGGGTCACCACTTAATGTAGTAAGAGTTGGTTTCCAGCTCCCAGCACAGTGTCATGCAGGTCAATGGCCTTGGGGCTCCTGCTCCATGTAGCTACAGTACTTCAGGATCCAGCTTCCTTTGGTCTTGTGCTACTGCCATCCTCAGTGGGATAGAGGCCCCAGCAAAGGCTTTAACAGCAAAGTAAATCACCAAATCTCTATCCAGACACTTGACATATGAGAAGCTTAGAGTTGGTAACTTTAATAGGTCAGAGAAGGAAAACTAGCCAGATCTAAGCATGCCATAGAGATCTTGGCCACAGAGTTACCTCTGGTGAATTATAGAACTGATGCTAAAAGCTTGGTGGTATTTTTTGAACATGATATAAGTATGTCCCCAAGAATCCATGTGTTAGAAGCTAAATACCCCATTTAGCTATACTAAAAGCACCTTTAAAAAGTGGGACCTAGTGGAAGGTCATTAGATCATTGGGGACATGGCCTTAAGAAGGGATTAGTATAGTTTCCATGGCTTCCTGGCTTGCCATGTGAGCTCTCCCTCTTGTGCATCTTACCATCATGTCATGTCAACCACCAGAGCATCCTCACTAGAGCTGAGCTGATGCTGGCACCATGCCCTTGAACCTCCAAAACTGTAAGCCAAGTAAACCTCTTTTTTTTTATAAAGCCCACAACCTCAGGTATTTCATTATAGAAACAAAAAGGAAATCATATACTTAGGAAGCCACATAGCAGGGGTTGGGATCAAAGTGAAGGCTCTGTCAAGTAAGGGATTTGCCATCAGAAATCTTGGGTTTGAGTCCTAGCTTATCTCTGACTAGTTGTTTCTACTGAGATATGTCATTTCTCCAGGCTTTGGTGTCCTCCTCTGTAAAAATGTGTCCTCTACATATTGCATAAGATGGTTCTAAGGCTTAAGGGAGATGGTGCTTGGGGAAATGCTTTGGTAGCTATGAGGCACAAGAAATACCACTGAGTATTACTCATCATGTCGCTGCCAAAGCTTCCCCAGCTGGGCCAACCTCTCCCCATCTGTTCAAAGAGCAAGAAGTTGATTGTGAGCCTCTGTTCCAATGCTTCTGGGGGAGGGGGTTCTAGCCACCATCACCCTGTGAGTCCTCAGAGGCCCTCCCATGCCTGCCAGCCCAACCTCCCAGAGGTTTTGTAGCTCATGTGTCCACCAGATGATGATGGAAGAACTCACAGAGATGCTTCCAGAAGACCTTTCTCCACAAACACTGCACAAAGTCTAAACCCTGTCCCCACCCCTGGCCCAGTTTCCAAAAGAGAGTCACCCTCATCCATCTTTACTGCACCCACCCCCACCAGGGATTTAGGATTTCTCTACATTATGTATTTTGTCCCCAGCCTGTTAATTGCAATTTTGACTGTTAAGGCATCTGTCTTAGACCATATGCCCCACCTCTGCCACCTCTAATCTCCCAGAGCTGGACCTAGTCAATAAGAAGAAGCATCCAAAATGGAATGTCTCAATTTCAGCGGAGCTGATCTTAACAAAATGTCTTAGGATGTCGGTGTCTGTGGGTAGTGCCAGACTGGACTTCAGGGCTCCCCTGCTTCTTTGTTGTCAGCTAGGCAGCTTACTCAAGACTTCCCCTCCCAAGACTTGCATCTATAAAATCCAAAGTTTGGATACAGTGACCACTGTTGTAACTTTTAGATAGGGAGTAGAGGCTGGAAGGAGAATCAGGCTGGTGAACTCCCAGCTGGTTGAGCCCTGCCCAATGGGTCCTGAGTCTCCTTTTTGGGGGGTCTTACTAAGACCTCCCTGATGATGCCTCTATTCTGTCCTCTGTGGGGACATACATATGCCAGCTGATATTTGTTTGCAATGTCATCTGAGGTAGTGTTTCTGAGGAGAGACAAGAGGAACAGGACCTTGCCAAGTCCTAGTGGAGAAGCCTACAAAGATGGCTATGAACCTGCCCTTTGGCCTGAGCCCTCCTGCCACTGACAAACATGAGCCTCTGATGCTCCACAGGTCACTTTTAAATTTCAGTGTCCCTTTTCCATCATCCATCCAATAATGGAACTGCTTGATCCACACCTCCATACACACTCTGAGGTCCTCTGGGGGCAGAAATTTTTTTTTTTTTTTGGAACCCGAGATCAAACTCAGAACCTTGCACTTGCGAGGCAGGTGCAGTGCCACTGAGCTACATCCCCGTATGTCATCCCCCCCCACACCTTTTTTTTATACTGGAGATAGAATTCTTTTAGTAACGTACTGGGAAGCTAATGTTCATGTACACACATTTTATTTTTTCATAAAATAAGGGGTCGTGTGCCCAGCATATTTTACACTTTAGTAGCCCAAAAGTCTTCCTAGTAGGATTTTCTGTCTTCCAGAGAGAAGCTCCTCACCCCCAAATTCCCCATGGAGCTGGTATTAGGAGAGCAGCATCAAGAGATCTTCTAAGACAGAGCAAAGTGGTCTCTCACAAGCTCAAGGGAGAAACAACATGTTTAAAGATAGAATCTGTTCCCTTTGGTTTCCTTTATGAGGCTTTGATAGAATCTGGAATAGACTAGTTTAGCTCAGAATGCAACTGAAGTGTGATTCTTTGGCATTTAATCTGTTGTGGTGAGGGCATTCCACAAAGAACACGGGCACTCCTCTGTCTGAACAGATTTGACAAAAGGCATGAGCCCAAGTTGGGTTCAGGGCCACTCAGGATGCACACACAGCTGCCAGGCTGCGAGGGGAGGGCAGGCAGCCCACCTTAGTCCTGTAGGAGTAGCTTTGGAATGCATCTGGGAGCAAATGTTTCTACTGTGGGTTTTCAGCCACCATCTCTCATAACCTGCCTCACTGGTTTGGCCCAGGCTCCCTTCCTCTTTCCCTCCCAACCCTGTCAGTGCTCCTCACTCCTGAACGCCAAAGTTGATCATATCAGTCATGCCAGGGACTATTCCATCTGTGAAATGACAGGGCTGTTGACCCAGGGTTGACTTGCAGGATAGCACTGCTCATCTTTGCTCCAATCCACCATCATCTGGGGAAATAAACTAGAGAGGGAAGGATGGAGCCTCACTCATAGCAGAAACCCCAGGGTCAAGTTTACCTAGGACCAGGACAGCAGCAGATCAATAATCATCTACAACCAGAAACAGACCCTATGCTCTACTTGCTGGCTGCCTTCTGGCCCCGGGAAACCTCCCCAAGTTCCTATATGTACCTTGAGTCCCCAGCTTGGCCAGTGCCCAGACAGTGGGCATTCAACAGGGGCAGTGCGGTACATGTGGGCCCCTTAAAATCTCTGCATTGCCCCACCCTAACCCCCTACTTTCTCCCCAACCTCACATCTCTCCCATTCTTCAACATTTCTTGGGCTGTCACTCTTCCTGGAGAAGGGGCTCTCGGTCTCCTCCCTGCACCCTCTCATCTTCTTCCTTCTCCATGCAGCCCACAGTGGCAGCCAGCCCAGCACCCACACCACCCCCCACCACAGCGGCCCCCGTCGCCCCCACTGCTGCCCCTGCTGCCACCATCCCAGCCTCTGCTGCCAGAGCAGCCGCAGCCATGCCCGCACCCACAACGCCCCCCGCCAGGCCCATAAGCCCAGCTCCCACAGCGCCCCCAACTGCAGCCAGGTGGCCACAAAAGCGCATAGTGTAGGAGTCCATGAAGGCCTTGGCCTTGGCCTGCAGCTCAGCCTCCAGGGCTTCTAAGGTCTGCTCACGCTCCTTGCACAGCAAAGCCACTCCATGACGGGCCAAGATGGCATCCTTCTGGGAGGAGAGCAGGTTCCGCATGGTGTCTGGCAGGACCCGGAGTGCAGAGAAGATGCGCTTGGTGGCTACATCCTGTGGTGACAGGAAGAGGGAACAAGGTGGTCCAACTGGGAGACCCAGGAATCTCCACCCCAGAACCTGGCCAGCCCCTGCCTCCCCTGCAAGCCCGGGACTCACCTGCTGCCTCACATACTCCTCAAACTCCTTCTTGGCGACTTCCACTTTCCTCAAGTCATGCAGCTGAGCAGCCATCTGTCCATGGGAAAGCCCTGGCTGCCTCCCTCCTTCCTCCTTGGCCTGGCCACCTGTTCCTCATCTCTACTCCCAGGCACAAACCCCCACCCCCAGAGCTCAGCCCAGACCCCCCCCACACACCTGCCTCCCTCCCAGACACCCACCCTTAGGGGGAAGGGGAGCTCCATACCTCATCGGGAGAGCTGAAGCCGGGCCCTGTCCTCCCCATCCAGCCTGAGAGGTTCTGTAGAGACACCACCACTGGGTCAGGGAGAGCAGGGACCTGCTGAGCGCTGGGGCTCCAGGGAGTTTTCACACCTTGATCTCCTGAGCTAGCTGCTGCCCGGTGAGCAGGCGTCTGTCTCCTCTGGCCACGGTGCGCCCCTCACTCCAGTAGCCCTGGCAGCGGCTCTTAGCGTGCTGGGGGACTGCGCTCAGCACATCCAAGACATAGGGCCACAGAAGGTGGTGGAAATCATCATCTGTGTCTAAGAAGAGATTCTTCATACTGAGGAGACCAGGGCTTTTCAAGGTGAAGGGCTTGGGAGGACTGGATACTGCAGAGGGTTTCAGGGAGTGGAGCTAGGGAGCAATGCACAGAGGACTTTGCCTTAGGGACACTCACCACCTCCTGGGCTTCCTCGGCCTTTGTTCATCCACCGCCTCCCTGGAGAGGGCAGGAGGTAACAGCGGGCTCGGTTCCCTAGGAGGAGTTCCTGGACCTTGGGATATTTGCCGGACAACTTCTGAGAGAAGGATGGAGGAGGGCACTCATCCAGGGGCCTAGCCTCCCCTCTGAGCACCCTTCTAGGGGCCCTTCCGGCCTCTCTGCCCTCAGCATGCCTTCCAACCCTTCCTTCTGCACTGCTCACCTGGAGGATGTCACCCACGAGACCCTTCCCTGCCTTGTTGGAGTGAGATGAGTCACGAACTAAGAGGTCCAGATGCTGAAAGAGAAAGAGCCCTGATAGCAGCAGCTGGGGAGTGTCAGGGTTTAGGCTGATGAGTCCAGAACAAATGTCTCACCTGGATTGGTACCATTCCGTAATGCCTGCCCATAACCTCAGCCACGTGGACGAACATCTGGGGGTGGATACAGAATATCAGAGTGGGCCCTCCAAAGGCTACAGTTTGTCTCAAGCTATCTCTCCACTTCCCTATGCCTGTCTGTAGGAGTCAAGCTTCCCACTTCCCAGCTCTGGGATTCTCTTGTCTCTCCCCACACCAGGCATCTTGTGCTGCACCCTCCACCATCAAACCCACCAACCCAGTTCAAGGGCCATAAAACTCTGGGCTAGACTGGGAAGACTCTAGTTTCCTCTGGCCGAGACCCCTAGCCTTAGGTCAGGGGTGGGTTGTGCCCAACTCTCCTCACCTCCAGGTAGTCCAGATCTATGTTCTTTAGTTCCTGGGAGCTGTTCAGGATCTGGAGTCAAGGAGAACAGGATGCAGGAGGGTGTGCACAGAGGCCAAATGCTGCTGGGAAGGCCCTATGAGGAGGACCTCCCAGCAGCTGCAGGCCTCAGAACACGGGATGGGCCCGGCCTGAGGCCTCTGGATGCAGGCAAGTTATCTATACCTCCCAGCCTGCAGTGGACTTGGGATCCTGCAGACCTTCAGTTCCCCATACCCTACCCCCATAACCAAGGATCATCTGCCCACCCATGCTCCCACCTTCACAGACTATGAGCATCTTCCCCCTTCCAGGGCCACAACCAGAACCTACAGGGACCCCAGATACCAAAGCCTGTGAGATGCCCTCAGCCTTAAGAAAACTGAGCTAGGGAAGGGCACTCAGGATGAAGGCTGACTTCCATGCCTCTCTCACCTGGTAGGAGCTCAGCATCGTGGTGAGAGCGCAAAGTTTGATCCTTGTTTCCCTGCTCAGCTCAGGACTCATGGCATCCCCTGCATCCACTAGGAACACAGCCACCTATGCAGGGGGTGCAGAGGGTGAGCCAAGGGGTCAGGTGTGCTCCCTGGACCCGTCTTCTTGTACTTACCCCAAAGCCTCAAAACATTCCTTCTTGATTCCCCTCTCCTCTTTGTCTGTCTCTCTCTCTCCCCCATCTCTTCCCACACCTTGCCTCTGTGATCTAACCCTAACTTCCTTCTTCCCTTCCTCCTCTCACCTTCTTCCCCTCTTTCCCCAGCAAGAAGGGGTGGCTCCACATCCATATGCCCCTGCTGAGGCCATTGGCACCCCATCTGAACCCCTGCAGGGACCCTTCTCCTCCTCTGGACCAGCTGCCCTCACCACCAGGCTCCTGCAGGCAGAGAAGGGAGCATCAGGTGGTCCATTCCAGGTCCATGGAGACTGGGTTTCATGCTCAGCTCCTCACCCATAGCCAACCCAGGACTTCTGCTTCCTCCCCCCGCCCCCCACCCCCAGCCTCCAGCCAGCCCTGCCCTCACCAAGCTTGGCAAGCCCTGGAGCAAGTGGTCAAGGAGGGAGGACTTCCCTGAGTGCTGCTCCCCCAGGACGGCAAGGAGGCAGACAGGGGTGTCCCTGGCCAGGGGGTGCTTCAGGCAGCGGTTGATGGCCCCCATCCTGAGGATGAGGCCCCCCGAGGCATTGATGCGCACCAGCAGCAGAGGTTCTGCCCTCACTGAACAGCTCTCCTGGACAGGAGAAAAGGGTCCACTGAGCATCCAGAACAGACCCACATCTGGAGTGTGTCCAGCCTGGGACTCCATGCCCTGTCCTGGCATTCTCGAACAGCGCCAAAGCCACTCTTCTTCTTTGTCTGACCCAGAGACCTCCACACACCCTACCCCACAGGGAGGCCTGGTCCAGGCACCTGCAGCGCAGGGGGCAATGGCCGCTGCGGAAGGAGCCTCATCTTCTCCCCCAGACTGCGGAGGCCCTTCTTCTGCTTGCAGATCTTCCGGCACTCGGGGCAGCAGGGTGGCTCGCAGCCAGGGACACGGTGTGTGCTGAAGCACCGAATGCAGAAGTCATGGCCACAGGCCAGTGAGATGGGCTCACGCAGCCTCTCCAGGCAGATGGAGCAGGCAGGCAGCTCCTGGGGTGCAGTCACTCGGGGCCCCAGACCCAGCTCCAACTTGGGGAATGGTGCATGGGACCTGGGAGAAGGATAGGCCATTTAAAATCAGAGTGTTTATCAGGGGCAGGGTTTTGGGGGTCCGGCTGATGACTGGGGGTGGGGCTCCCTCAGTGCCACTTCAGTTTTCCTTAGGGCTTCCCTGGACTGCTTCCTTGTTCCCAGAGGAGCTGAGCTCTGCCCATTCTTCACTCACTCACATCCCATGCCCAGATGCCCCAAGAGTCAGGGAAGCAGAGCAATGGTGAGAGGGTACCTAAGAGTGAGAAAGCTGGCTCTGACCGCCACATCCTATAGTGGGCAAGGTCCTTTCCCACTCTGGGTCACAATTTCCTAATTGTGCAGTGGAGAGGTTAGCAGAACCCAGCTCATGGGTATGGGGGCAGTCATCTGACATGACATGTGTGCCTGGTACCCACACTTGGGAAAATCCTCTCCCCAGCCCTGTGCAGCAGGGTCCCTCAAGGAAGTGCTGACTTGGGCCAGATCCCTCAAGGAGTGATAAACTCCAAGCCTCTGCTGCTGGGACACTAAGAGACTGTGGAAGCCTCCTGGTCCCCAAGCAGCCTGTTATGCAGTTGAGCAGATGGGTCTGGCTCTTAGAGAATTTCTTCCATTCTCTGAGCTGAGCATCTGCCTCCCTGTAGCACCCACCTGCTTGTCCCTGTCCACCCCTCCACAGCCTGGCTGATCCAGCCTGCCACACCCTCCCCATGGAGAGCCCTACGGAGCCTCAGCTGGCTGGGCCTGGCCACAGGACTCCATGCTCCTGGTTCAGCCATTTCCAGCTGACCCGCCAGGCCCACTGCACCAATCCCAGCCCAGCAGGCCCCGCTGCTCACCAACTGTTGCTGCTGTTTCTCATGAAGCTCCGTTTTCTCTCCTGGAAGGTGGGGGGTTAGGTTTAAAACAGAATTCAGATTGCTTTCTTCATCCTGGGTTTCCAGGGGCCCCTCCTCCCCTTCCCCAGACCCATCCCCCACTCCAGGTGGCTCCTTCCCACCCCCAGCCTCCTCCCCAGATCTGAGGACTGAAGACTTGCCCGTTTGCCAAGCCGATGACAAAAGGAAGTGACTGACAAGCTGGGCCTCGGCATGGGAGGCTGAGATGGGAGAGGGTCTGCCACGGAGCGAGGAGAACCCTAGACCTTCAGACGGAGGTGAGGTTAGCCTTTCCTGAAGAGCTGGCTGAGCTGTGGCAGGTGGAAGGAGGGACAGGGGACCGTCTCCCCAAGGAGCTGACTCTCTGTCAGAGCTGGAGAATCAATGTGCCTGTGGGTCGACTGGTCCCGAAAGAGGAGGCTGCCGCTGGACTCACCCCAGGGGGAGGAGACAGGGCTTCGGGTACAAGGCTTCAGAGGAGGGAGGGAGCCCAGCTCCAAATTCCTGGCAGGGGCTGGGATGCAGGCAAGCCGAGGTGGTGAGTCGCCATGGAGACGGAAGGGAAAGATAAGGACAAGGAGGGGGAGGGGGACGGAGAGAGAGAGAAGCCATGTGAGTGCGCAGCAAAAAGAAAAGAGGCTCTAGGTGTAACCATGGATCAGTACTTCTTTTACTGGGCCAGACAGGGTCCTTCAGAGCCACGCGGCAGGCAGGGTGGGCAAAGAGAAAAGATGCGGGAACAGCAGAGAAGGCAACTGGCATGGGCCAAACCCAAGAGGCTATTGGTCTATTTGTTCCTATAACCTACTTTCCTTGAGCCGCACCACGTGAGGCCTTCAGGATACCATAAGGTTGCATGTGGCTCTGTATATCCTACCACCTTCCCCCAGGGGTACATCACTGATCAGTCTCAGCTGCAACCTTCCTCAGTACCCTTGGGTCCTGCATGCCCCTGGTCTTTCCCTCCTTTTGTGAAGAGCCACTTCTGGACCTTGTTACTGCCCCTTGACTGGGCCCCTTGACTGGTCCCCTCACCTGCTCCCATCCACTCTCTACTGCGCAGCCAGCATAGATGTTCCTTGCACAGGTGAATCCAACACTGGTCAAACACCTTCCGGGGCTCCCTACCACTATCAGAGCATAATCCAAACTACCCAGCCTACATTCCCAGGCCTGAATCTTCTCTAAGCTTTCCTCTCACCAAGCCCTTCCTTACCTCTGTCTATTCCTCCTCATTCCTCCTGAGACACCCTCCCCTACCTCTTTCAGGCACCATGGCCTCCCTGGAGCCTCCTTGCCTCCAGACTGATGTGATGTGCATTCAGGTGACTATGGCTTGGAAAGCTAACTCCTGACAGGTTGGATGCAGCTGAGTCTTTGGACTATGGTGGATCTAGGCTCAATTCCCTGCTGAGCAGCCCTGAGTTCTTCACCTCTCTGAGCTCTGAGAGGACACAGTTAAATCTCAGGAAGTGAGATACAGAGGAGGTGGGGAGTAACATAAGACCATACCCTGGAGAAGTTTAGTCCAGATGACCACCAGCAGGCAAGGATGCCTCAGAGGCTCACAGGGACAAGATGGCCACACTGAGCCAGGCCTGGTCTTGCAAGATGGACAATCCTCTGGAGATGGAGAAGTGACTTGAATGTCAGTGGAACCCATGAGGAGGGTTGTAGTAGGTGGTAGTCCTGAGTCTTGGGTGGGGACGCTGTGAGGGCAGAGTAAGTTTGGGATCCTAGAGCCAGACTCTATGATCATTGTGCCCTTCCATCCATTCATCCACCTTATGTGAGGTGCTAGAACACAGCCATGAGCACCTCAGTCACGGCCCTCAAGAACCTGCGTTGGATCAGAGAACTATGGGCCCATTGGGCCAGGTGTATCACTAACTTGCCTCAGGTAGGACCTCTGCCACCTGCCAATTAGCCAACCACTTGGTGGCCACTGGTGGCCATTGTTCCTGCCCAGGACAGTGTTGGCTATGTGTGGCATCACTGTGTGTGGACACTGTGTGGCTGTGTGTGGATTTGGGTAGGTCCAAGGAGCCCCACAGGAAGCCTCTATGTATCCCTGTGGGTCCACAACTCAGTAGCTGGAAAGACCGGGCTCCTCATAGGTGAGGTAGCCTGACGCTGCAACCTCATGCAGCACTTTCCCTCCTGCCTGTGGATCCACATGGCTACAAATCCACGTGGCCCACATCCAGCCCTCAGTCTCCAGATCTGAAGCCGAATGCTCCTAGTACCTGCTCTTCCTCTGCCTCCTTCCCCTGTGATAGGTTCCTGCTGGTCCAGCCCAAATGGCTTACCTCCTTGACCTCTGGTTTCAGCTTCTAAACTAGGAGGGGAGGACAGTGGAGAATGACTTAGAATAATGAGCCTCAGGAACCAAAAATAGAATCTTCCTGGCTAGTACTCTGTTTGGGTAGGTTTCTGGGACCCTAAGGTGGGCAAGAGACAGCTGCGCATGCGCACACACACACACACACACACACACACACACTATTCCACCTACCTCATATTGTGCGCACACACACTGTGTATACACATTCCTTCACCTTGTCTAGTAGACTCATAAGCACTCACACATGTGTATAGTCACAGACTCATAACTGTTCTTATACATACACACAAACATGCTCACATATTTACATACACAAACATATGTGTACCTCTAGGCCTCATACACATGCATACTTACACATGAGCTCACTCTTACTACTGTACAAACACAGACAACACACATCCTTACTCAACAGGTCTGTCCCAAGTACTTTATGCAGTGAACTTACCCTCAATAGTGCAGCCTGTGAGGGAAGTATATGTCACTCCCATTTTACAGATGAGGAAACTGAGGCACCAAGGGATTAAGTTTAAAGTCACACAACTAGGGGCCAGGGATTTAGCTTAGTGGTTCTGTCACCTGCCCCACAAGCGCAAGGACCCCAAGTTCAATCCCCGGTACCAAAAAAAAAAGTCACACAACTAAGTATTAGGCAGAATTGGAATCCAAACCCATCAGTCTTCCCAACCCAAGGACTTAACCATGATATTCTATAGTCTCTTTGGTGGCAACAATAACATCAATTATAATGTTAAGCCTGGGAAAGAATGTGTGGTCTGTCTGTGTCTCAGTTTGCAGTCACTTGCGGGGGATGGGGGGGGGGATTGGCCCCACCCAGTCTATATAGAGTATTGGAAGCAGACAATTGAGTTCTGGAGAGAATTCTGGCCCCAACTTGCTGTGTAACATTGGCCAAGTCTCTGAATTTCTCTTGGCCTCAGTTTCCTGAGGATGAGCTTGACAAGACTGGATGCCCGGTGATTGGAGTGTCCCTGCTGATCTCCCACTTCCTGGTCTGGAGCCTCCAGAGGGCAAGTCAGGCTGGTGCCCACCAGAGAGGCTGGCGTGGTGAGCACAGGATCCCTCCACTTCCTAGTGTTGCTACCTGATGCTCCTTAGCTCTGCCAGCAAGGTGTGGGCTGCAAGCCATCAGCCCCTTTCCCTCTGGACCATCCATGGGCTGGATGCAGTTCTCAGGGCCCATGTCCTTTTCCCAGAAGATCCAGCCATGTGTCTCCTCAGCCTCTGTCCTGCTACATAGGGATACTTCCTATTGGGTGACTAGCTGGGAGCAAGAGAAAGAAGGAAATCCAGATCCAGGGACCCTGGGGCTGTAAGTAATTAATACCCTCACCCTGTCATCACCCTGAACCCCAGTGCTCTTCTCAAACCACTCTCTGCTCTCCAAATGTCTCCCCAGCCATACCCACAATACGCTAAATATGAACAGCTCACTGCCTGTGCCCAAGGCAAGACTCTATCACTCCTCATTCTCTACTTTTCTCCAGAAATGTGCCCATCTGCCACTCCTGGGCAGGGAAATCTCTTTTACCATAGGTACCTGCAAAACAGCCCAGAATTTCTAATTACTAGGTAGGACAAGCCAGAAGGGGGACACCCAAGATATCCCAGATGCCTTCTAGGTAAGTAAGGGGTCTACCCACCTACCTATTCATCTATCCATCCATTCATTATCCACCTACAAATCCAACATTTTTTTCTCCACTTTTCCAATCATCCATTCAGGCATACACTGATTATCTGCCTATTAACCCACTCGGTCACTCATGCATTCATTATCTATGGGTATTCATGTGTGTATACCATTCATTTGCTGTATTATTTTAACTATCCGCTTTCCAACTACCTATTCATACATCTGTCCATATGTCCACACGTGGGTAATGTCTTCCATCTAGCCATCCCCAACCCACTCATCCAACCAGTCAGCCATACATCCCTCTACCCAACCACCTACCCGTATATACTCTTTCACCTATCACATGTGTACCTATCCACCATCCATTCTTACACTTATCCATTCATGCAAAGGTTCATCCATCTATGGATGTTACAATTACTTGTGGAACACTACACACCACGCATCACACTAGGCCCTGGAATACACTGATGAACTCTGAGGGTGACAAAAAGCTCAATGAGAAAGTACTAGGCAAAAAACTTTCTAATGAGGGAGAGTTGGGGAAGATGTTAGGAGAATCAAGCAAAGGACATGGGCAGCTGAGAAGGCTTCCTACACAAGCTACATTTGAAGGGTGAATGTGAGGTGGCCAGACAAAGGCACAGAGATGAGCAGACATTTCTAGCAGAGAAATCGGCCCATGCAAAGACCAAGAGGCACAAGATCAAAACCCTAGCCAGAATGGAGTTTGTGAAGCAAGGAGAAGTAAGGGGAATGAGCACTCACATAGACACAGAAGCCCTCCCACCATTGACATCATCCCTCAGCCACAGTGCCCCACCTCTAACCCACCCAGTGCTCTTTTAGAGCTCAGGAGACCCGCTGTCCTGAAGTCCACGGCTTTTAGGTACTGTCAGGTGTGAGCTGGGTGTGAGCTGGGTGTGGGGTGGGGTGGTGCCCTGGAGTGGGAAATAGATTGTAGAATCCCCACCTTCCTTGGTGGCCATCCCAACATGGCTGCCTTCATTTCAGGACCCTCACCCTGCCCCCAAAGTACAGCAGCCTCTGTTCTAAGTGCCTGCCATCCTCCTGCCCTCAGGCTCAGTGGGCCTCCCTGCTCTCCCTTGACCCTCACCTAGGCTGTGTCTGGACCATACCTCCACACATGAACAGGAGAGAGCCAGGCCTGAGTGGGTGGCCCCTAGGGGTCAGACCTCCTTCCAGTGCAGAAATGGGTCTTGGAGAAAGTAGGTGAGAACCAGGACCAGACATAGATAACAGAATTTGAGCAATGTCACATCTCACTGGCACTTTTAGTTTCAAATAAATATCAAGATAAGGCTGGGCATAGCATAGAATTCCTGCATTAAGAGGAAATATGGAAAAAAAAAAAAAAGAGGAAACAAGGATTCAGCTTTCTGGACAGTCCCTGCCAGGGGTCCTCAGCCTGTTCCCAGTACAAGTGGCCCCAGTTCTCCCCCAGGTCAGCCCCTAGAATGGCAAGGCCCATTTCAGGCTGTAGTCCAAACAGAAACATGGATGACTCGGAAGAGACAGCTATCAGTTCTGTCAGGCTCCCCACAAAAGAAGCCATGTGTCTCCAACCTACCCATGACCATAGCTACACAGTTGTAAGTGGGTGTCTATCTGGACCATCATGTCTGGGCTGGAGGTTGGGGAGGAGCAATCAGCAGGAGGGTCCAAACTCTATAGCTGGGCAGGAGACACAAGTAGAGACACAAGAAAGGCCAGGCCACATGTGGCTGTCAAAACCCTGCCCCTCAAAATGGCTTCACTCCTCTCCTGCTGCCAGCTTCTAGGGACTTCCATCAGCAACTGAGGGATACAGCTGAACTCCCCTTTCAAACACCCCCCTCCATCTGGTCTTGGGCTTCCCAAAATAACTAATAATAATGATATACAATTATCTGATATTTGCCTAGCAGTTTAGGGTTCACAGTATGTAGTCACAGAAGTTGTGACCATAATCAATTCCCGTAACACTGTGGCTAGTATCCTTGTTTTTCCAGTCAGGAAACTGTCAGAGTGCTGAGCAAACCTCAGCTCAGCAAACCTTCCAGCCCTGACTCCCAGGTTTGTGCCATCCCTCCTCCCCGGCCCCATGTGCTGAGGCCCCCACTACCACACTTCTGTCTGCCACTCCCTGTACCTGGCATGACCTCACTATTCAATGCCTGCTTACATGAGGCCCATACTTCAGGCCAGGTTGGCTCAGACTTCCTGCAGAGTACCTTGCGGGTCCTTTCCTTTCCTTCCCCAAACACATAAAATACCTTTTCTCCAAACACTTATAAAATAACTTTTATGTACCACACATGGTACTGTATGAAGGGGCTACAACAAATAAGATGTGATCTGCCAAGTAAAATGTAGAGGAAGCTATTGGTTGGGAATAATTCCCTGCAAAATGGAGTTTCCCCAGGTGAAGTTCACACCACCACACCAAAGCTAAGTGGTTTATCTGACCTTCTGAGCCATGAGTAGGTGAGGTAACAGCCAAATCCCCAAATGGGCCAGTTTTACCTAGCATGACAAGGATGTCTCCTCTGAAAAATAAACTAACTTTGAAACAACCAATCTACTTTTTGTTCTCAGTTTCTGCTTTCTTCATCCCTTTTCTGCCTATAAAGCCAACCTCCTTCCTTCAGCTCATTAAAACACTCATTTTATAAGAATGAGATATCTGCCTGCCTTGAAAGCTCAAGGTCCTGAGTTCAATCCCCGGTACCAAAAAAACCCAAAAGAATGAGGTATGCCCTGATTTTAGAATTGCAAATAAAAGCTAATTTGATCTTTAAACTAATTTGCTGTAGGCTGGGGATTTAGCTCAGTGGTTCTGCTGCCTGCCTCGAAAGCATAAGGACCTGAGTTCGATCCCTGGTACCACATACACACAAAAACCTAATTAATTTGCTATAATTAGATCTTTTGACAGACCCCATTGTGTAAATGAGGGAGCAATGAGCTGCCCCTCAGCAAGCCCCAGGTTGGTACAGAGGAAGCCCAGGTGCCAGGACTCAATGAGGCTCAGCCTGGCAGGATAAGGAGTTAACTGGGAGAAAGACACTGAGGGTAGAATTTCCCACCCAAGGACTAGCACAGGCCAAGATCTGGCAGGGAGTCTGCAGAACAAGCTCCGCACAGTGGGGCTTGGTGCAGAGCCAGGCTGACAAGACAGAAGAGCAGAGGCAGGGCAAGGGGACTATGGTCACCGCAGAGGACAGGTCACGAGGATCATGTGGCAGATTTTGGATTTTACTTGCATGACAGTGGGAATCACACACAGTTTTAAGCAGGGAGGCACATGGCCAGATTCATGTTCTTAAACCCTGCCTCTAAGTGCTCACGGCCAACAGACTGGAGGTAATTGCTATTTTGGACAACCTCTTGGCATAGGCACCTTAGGCTATTGTCTCAACCCTCTAGTGACAGATAGCTAAAGCACTGCTCACATTTTCCTCTTCCAAACTGCGCTGTAAGAAATATTCCCATTCTCACACCATCTGGCACCTGCATTAATATAATTTAGGGCTATCTTCAACAACACAGAATATTATCAAGCATATTGATCATTTTGTTTTTGTTTGGGGGGCTTTTTTGGCAATGGTGAGGATTAAATCAAGGGCCTTCACTGAGCTATATCCTCAATCCCTCCATACCTTTTTTTCTTTTTTTGGTACCGGGGATTGAACTCGGGACCTTGCGTTTGTGAGGCAGGCAGCAGAACCACTGAGCTAAATACCCGGCCCAATTTTTTAAAATTTTGATACAGGGTCTCAATAAATGGCTAAATTGCCCAGGCTGGGCTTGAACAGCCTTAGCCTCCTAGGGTGCTGGGATTATAGGTGTCCCCCACCAAACCCAGCTAAGTGTATTGATCTTTACCAATATCAGTTATAAACATTAAAGGATGATTCTTCTATTTCATTTAGTATTTCTAGTTTGTTCTGGAGTTTTAAGGTTTTAAGGAATTTAAGGTTCTGCCATTGCCAGTAACAGAAGTTAGGACATGTTTTGTTTTGTTTTTAATTAAAAGGAAAGACTTAAAGCATCCTAAAGGTATAGTTATAAATAAGTAGGTGATAGCTAAATAAACAGACACCACAGACTCATGGTTACCCAGGCAAAACTGTGGTGGACTGATAGATACCCAGACACCTGTCCATTAGACTGAGTCCATTCCTGATTAGAAGCGAAGGGCTGTTACCGATTCTCACATACAACAGACATGTGGGTGCCTGGCCTGAGGGCCTCGTTCTGGCAGCCCTTTCCACAGACCTCACAGCAACTCCCAAGGGCCCTAAGTGCAAGCAATGGTCAGGGTGGCCCCACAAACAGCAGCAGTCACAGTGACACTCTGGAGAAGGAGAAAACTGGATGATGGGGACTAGAGGAAATCCTAAGATACTTCTAGAACATTAACAAATGAAATAATGCCAAAACAGGGTTGTAGAAGCTAAGACACACGTTTAAAGTTTTTAGTGGATGCCTTAAACACTAAAGAATCCATCTGACAAAGGAAAGTTTAAATTTGAGGCCATTAGTAAGTAGCCTGTTGTAAGCCCTGAACAAGTCTGCTAGGGCTGCAATAACAAAGCACCACCACCTAGCTTAAACAACAAGAGTTTATTTCCTCCCAGTACTGGAAGCTAGAAGTCCAAAATCAAGGTGTTGGCACAGTTGGTTTCCTCTGAGTTCTTTCTCCTTGGTCTGTCTCCTTGACAGCTGTCTTGCTCTGGTGTCTTCCTGTGGTACTTCCTCTATGTATGTCTGTGTCCTCATCTCCTCTTCTTATATGTCCAAAGTCGTATTGGACAAGGGCCCACCCTCATGACCTCATTTTAACGTTATTTCCACTCTAAAGACCCTAACTCCAAATAGAATCACATTCTGACATTCTAGAAGTTAGGACTGCAATATATGAGGGAGGTCCATAATTCACCCCATAGCAGGCCCCAAGGTGGATAGCTAGTGTGTGAATATGGACATGGTAAGGCAAGTAGTATGAAGAAGCTGGCAGGAGCCAGAAAGGCTATGGACATCAGGCTGAGAAAACTGGATTCTGTGCTCTAAAAATAATAGAAGGTAATCACAAAAGCAGAATTTTCAGGAGAGTTATGAGGGCCGTTGCTCTAGCAGTTGGCATGGGCAAGGGATCAAAAAGTGGAGGCCAGTGCATGGGAGTGGGAGAAGGAGCAGGAGGTACTTGGAGACTGGAGCTCCCTCTTATTAACCAGCTCCTGAAGTGTTAGCTCACAGCACACCCCACCACTACCATTTTTCAGACAAGAAAGCTGAGTCTTGGAGAGGTTAAATCACTTCTCAGACATAGCAGTTTCTTACATTGAAGTGTTGACAGCTGAAATAGACCTATAATGAAAAAAAAGTAGAGATGACAAAATTAAAATATAGCTGCTTTCCTTCAGAGGTAAAAAGCTGGGTAGATAGAGGATGGTAAAAGTGGGGAGAGGAGCAAGACAGAGGGTGGATGCAGAGGTGGGGAAAGCAGGACCACAAGCTGAGGCACAAACTGAAGAGGAGGGCAGCAGGGAAAGGAGGTGACAATGCTGAAGCTGGCTGCTCACCCTGATTGGCAGCAGAGAATGGGGTTAAGTAGGGATCCTAACCTCTGGCAGCCAGTTTCCTCTTACACATTATCACCCACCCTCAAGAGCTGAGACTTGGCTCCAGACTCCTCACCTCCTCAGTGCCACTGCTATTCCAACTCCAACATAGTCCACCATCACCCTGGGTCTGGAGCATCCAGTCAGAGAGGAAGTTAAGAAACATGCCCTGCTGGCCCCCTATGACACAAACTCCCCTCAGCCCCCAGACTCTGTCCAGCTGGACCCAGGCACTCGGACTCCTCTGAAGTGAGAAGTGGCCCTGTGCAGCTGGCTTGATGGGCAGACAGCCAGAATGAGTAAAGCTGGGGAGCAGCTACTGTCCAAGCCTCTGTGCATGTCCTCTATTGGCCAGCTGGCCTGTACCCTCCTTCAAGAGGGTACTAGCAAGATTAGGTGGAGTGAGGTTGAACAGGATTAGTTGGGCAGCACCCAGGCTTTGACACCAAATGGGGCTCAGTTCAGATACTGGTTCTATACAACTCCAGTTTCCTCTGCAGTAAAACTGAAGATATGATTACTCCCACAGAGGGGCATTATACAGAGTATGGTGTATAGTTGGTACTTAATAAATGCTAGCTGTGAGCTGCTCACCTCACTGTGCCCAGATTTTCCCAGGCACTAGCCAGTCCTGCTTTGGCTCTGAGATCTCGCTCCCAAAGCCTTATCCCTTCTCTGTCAAGCCTAAAGACTCCTACAGGAACAGGGCTTAGGGACTAAGCTTGTGAAAAGGTGCCAAGTAGATAGAGAAGTACAATTTTCCATTAGTTTATCACATTGATAATAATGATCATGTATTATTTATTGGTTCCTACTATATGCTGAGTCCTTCGTACAATGGAATTCCCAACCCTCCTCTTCATTCCTCCAAAGCTGGTAATAACTGGCTCCATTTTACAGATGAGGAAATTGAGACTACCTAAGTGACTTACAGCCAAGCCCATGTGACTCTAGTATCTGTCTCTTACACAAAGTGTTTCTCTGTCCTGTCTTTCTAACCCCCAGCCAATTGCTCTCCCCTTTACAACCCTATAAACCAGGGCTGAGCAGAGTAAACAGATGCAGCAGGATCCAAAAGACAGCATATTTATGGATAAAATTAATGTACACTCACTGTGGAGTGAGGTTGAGCAACAGGAAATGAACAGCTGACCCCAAAGGTCAGGAAAGAGGGCATCCAACGGCTGGAATTTGGTTCTGCTTCCTGTCAGTGAGTCTGATAGCAGACAGAGCAGAGCTTCCCCACCTGCATCAGACAACCCTGGCATACTTGACCCTATCTGGTGATCCAGGCCAAAGAGGGGAAACATGTTCAGCCAACAGGCCTGGACAGACCTGGAAGTCTTCCACAGAACCCAGGCCACCTCACTCCACAGAGACAGATGAGCTCCTGGTTGCTGTTCCCTCTACCACCTCTCACCAATCCTTCTGATAGCCCCTAGGTTTCTCAAAGACACAAATAAAAATGTGTCCCTCCCAAGACAAGGGAGCCTGCTGGTAGGTAGTTCCCAAATTACACACATATGGAAAGATTGGTCTATGATACTATAAGTTACACATCAATGTAATATTTTTAAAGGGATGTCCACTTGCAAGAAGATGAAGTAGGAGTATTTTTCCTATTCCTTGTGCTAAGTACAACTAAAAAAAAAATCTATGTTGTGTATAAGACAAACATAAAAATACTCTAAGAGGCAGAAAGAAGATAGATGAGCCACGGACCTCAGGGCCCAAGAATGGGACTTCTTTGGGGTTCCTATTTGTCTCATTATCCCAGATGAGGTAATGGAGAATCTAGCAACCTGGATATGCTAATGGGCACAAATAGAAACTCCCAAAAAGCTGATGTCTGTGTCCAAAGGACAAGCAAAGGGGTGGCCTGGCAAGCAGAAAATTCTTTGGCAATAAACACCCTATCCCAGCCAAATGCCAGAGGGACAGCTGCAGCTCCACCTCATTCATGTTACAAAGGCTGAGTGGGGAATCCAGACCTTCGCCTCACCAAGAAGGAACAAGTGGACTCAATACCCCCACCTGGGTGGTATCAGAAGAAGCCAAGTAGGGAGCTGAGACTTTCACCCTAGTAATGACAAATGCTCCCCTAAAACCACGGTATTAGTGGAGAGTGGAGAGCTGAATCTCATACCTTAGCCAACAGAAACAAGGAACCTTCCATTGGGTGTCAGAGGAAGCAGGATAGGCAATCTGGATTTCTACCTTCATTGGGCAATACCAAGGTAGCACCACCCCCTTCCCCTGTCAGAGTGTGTCAAACGAAGCCAGCTAAAACCGGGTTAAACTGAGTGTGGTGGTGCATGCCTGTAATCCCAGCACTCTAGAGACTGAGGCAGGAGGATGCCACAGGTTCAAGGCCAGCCTGGACTATATAGTAAATTCAAGGCCAGGTCAAAAAAATCTGGTTTAAAAACAAAACAAAACAGGGTTAAGTAAGACACTTAAGTGTCCCAATATGACATAAAATGCCCAGGTTTCAAGCAAAAAGCACTCATCAATCAAGAACCAGGAAGATCTCAAGTTGAATGACAAAGGACAATAGATACCAACACTGAGATGACAGAGATGTTAGGATTATCTGATAAAGATTTTAAAGCAGCCATGATAAAGTGTAAATCCACTTAAAACAAATAAAAATATATAAAACCTTGGTACAAAGCCAGAAACTATAAAGAAAAATCAAATGAAAATTTTAGAACAGAAAAATATAATAAACAAAGTAAAATTGTCTGTAGATGGGCTCAACAGCAGAATGGAGGGAACAGAAGAAATAATCACTGAATTAGAAGTGCCATCCAGTCCAATAAGGCAAGGAAATAAAACACAAAAAAATAAAAAAGCCCATCCCTATTGGCAAATGACATAATTGTCTATGTAAAAAGTCCAAAGGAATCTACAAAAATATGGTTTAAGCCTCCCACCTTATACAAAAATTAATTCAAAATGTGTCACTAATCTCAATATAATATATAAAATTATAGAACTTTTAGAAAAAAATAGAAAATTTTCAGAACCTAGGACCAGGCCAAAAGTTGTTAGACATGATACCAAAAGCACAATCTGTAACAGGAAAAGTTCAGAAATTAGATTTAATCAAAATTCAAAATGTTGGGAGTAGTAATGGCAGGGAAATAGCCTCTTTGAGATTTGCTGTCCAGGTGCTGGGATATAGCAACGTGAGAAAGAGAAGAAGGGAAGTGGGTCCCCAGGACCTAGCAAGGATCTGAAGCAAGAATTGAAGCCCATGGGGAGAGTGAAGAGAGCGATTTCAATGAAGAAGAAGGAGGTGGCAAGCGGCACTTTCTCCCTGAGCCCTGACTCACTGCTGGGAAGGGCTGCTCGAACCTGCAGATGCACTGTGACTACTGGTGACCCCAGAAGCTTCCACAGAGAAATGCACCAGAAGAACAGAGCAGTGGATGCAGTGGACTGCAGTAGCTGGTGAATTATTTGGGGTGAGACATTCCCCCAGTAAAGAACAATTGGCCAGTAGCCATCTTGGAGAGCAGTCAAATGAGCGCAGAACTCAGAGCAGCTGTGGGCTGGCTCCATTAAGGTGAGGTGGAACCAAGTTCAAGTCAGCAGGAGGTCAAGGAGCGAAGTTCAAGCCACCAGGAGCCACAGGGAATATTGCAGGCTGAACAAAACAGGTTCCAGCCTCACAGCCAGAAACCAGCCTGAGCTTCAGAACTAAATGTGTAGGCTTGCTGAGATTATCCACTACCCTGCTGTAAATCTATGACTGGCTTGTTGGGATTAATCAACATGGATCTGGACTCTGTCTGCCCACTTTGTCTACCAGTTAGAGCAGAGGCCTTGAAGTGGACTTTTTTATTCCTCTTATTTTCTTCTCTTTTTTTTCTTTTTTCTTGTTTTTGTTTTGTTTTGTTTTTTTCTTGTTTGTTCTTGTTTTTATATAAGTGTGAACATTGTTCTAGTTTTTTTGTTGTTGTTCTGTTCTTGTTATTTCTTCCTTCTCTCTCTCTCCTGTCTTCTTCACCAGTTTCCCAAAGTTTGCATAATCTTCCTTTGTTCTCCAACCTTGCTTCTTCTAATCTCTTCCTCTTCTCCTATTTCTCTATTTTTTCCCCCTAACCTCCTTTAAATTTTCTCCCCTGAGGGCATACTGAGGGCATATTTACTGTATATAATTTTCTTATTTGTTTTAGTTTTTTTATATAACCATAAATCTAGTTTATAAGGTTAAAGGTGGCAAATTAATAGTTACCACCATTTGTCATTTTCTAGGCTGTATTTGATGATATCATTGTTGCTGATTGTACTACTTCAGCCAAGGTCACATAATTGTTCTAATCAGTTGTTCTTCCTTGTGTGCCAAGACTGAAATTGCCTAAGGGTCATAAACTATACTATAGGCCAGTGTCAAAGAACCAGGAGCTAGGTCAAATGGCAGCAACTTCTCATCACTGATAAACTGAAGAAGTAGGTGTTGGGGCTGGTGGGCTGAAGAGAGGTCCAGTCCGGTGAGGTTCCCAAAGAAAAGAACACTCATGGAGCAAATATTACAAAGCAGGAACCAAACTTTCATTTCCAGCACAGAACTTATAGTAGTTCTTTATCAGCTCACTGAGACACAGTAAGACAAAACATTCTGGGCATCCTTGCAGGCTGTGTGGTGCATGCATGGTTGTCTATCCTGATTCATTTATTATATAATGAAGCCCCATCATGCACCTGTGCTAAATGATGGGATTGTGCCCTCAGGTGCCCTCAGACAGCCTCAGACACTAGGCTTTGACATATCTCACAGTGGCCCCCTACAGTAGGATCTTGCAACAGACTGAAAACCCAAAAGCCAGCTACACCTGGAAGACATCTCTGAGAAGTAGTCATTTCCTAGAGGTTCTAAATACTAGCAATAAAGCTACTTACCATAAGCAATTTACAAGCATCAACCCAGGAATTAAACTTTAAAAAAAAAAAAATATATATATATATGTATATATATATATAATGAGAAGACACTTAAGCAAGATGCAACCCCAAATTTCCAGCTCACCAAAAGCAAACCCAGGGGCCCAAGAGGTAGAACAATTTGAAACCCACCCCTTGGACAACGGAAGTAACAAAGCACATGAATGAGGCTATAGGAAAAAAATCAAAGCAAAAATAGTTCCTCAGATAACTACAGAGATGGTGACCATAATGAAAGACATGGTTAGTGACTTTAGAGCAGATACAGATAAAAAATAGAGGAGCTTAGGAAAATATGGAAACCATTAACACTCAACATAGGAAAGAAATGGAATCCATGAAACTGATTCAAAGAGATATCTAGGAGATTAAAAATTCCATTGAAAGTATGCACAGCAGAATGAGCCAATGTGAGGAGAGAATATCAGATAGAAAAGACAGGATTGTGGTTAGTGACCATGAAAAGAAAGATTTCTTTAAAAATAGCAAGAGACCATGAAAAATCAATAGTTTCTTCTTCTTCTTTTTTTTTTTTTTTTTTGGTACTGGGATCAAACTCGGATCCTTGCGCTTGCAGGGCATGTGGCAGAACCACTGATCTAAATCCCAGAAATAACTTCTTTAATAAATGGAAAACTGCTGGAAAAACTGGCTTTCCATATGCTGAAGATTAAAACTAGATCCATAACGCTGCACAAGCACAAGGACCCAAGTTCGATCCCCAGTACCAAAAAAACCCCCAAAAACCCCTATCTTTCACCATGCACTAAACTCAAATCAAAATGGATCAAAGATCTAAATAGAGCAAGGATCTAAACAAATACTAAATCTGCTGCAAGATAGAATAGGTAGAACTCTTGAAGACACTGGTGTAGGGAAAGACTTTATGAACAAAATCCTGATCACATAGTAACTATAACAAAGAATCAACAACTGGGATCTCATCTTATTAAAAAGTTTTTGCACAGGAAAAGAAATCATCAACAGAGTGAAGAGACAATGCAAAATGTGGGGAAAAAGTTTTGCCAACTTTTCCTCAAATAAAGGACTAATATCTAGAATATAAAAAGAACTCAAAAAAGTCAGGCCCCCCAAATTAAAGACCCCATCCAAAAATGAGTATCTGAAATGAATAGACACTTCTCAGATGAAGAAGTAGAAATGGCAATATATGAAAAAATGTTCAGCTCACTGGTCATTTGTGAGATGCAAATTATAACAATGCTGAGATTCCACCTCACTCCAGAAAGAATGACTATTATCAAGAAATCAGCCAATAACAAATGCTGGCAGGGCTGTGGAGAAAAAAGGAACCCTTCTCCATTGTTGGTGGGAACGTAGACTGGTGCAACCACTGTGGAAATCAGTGTGGAAATTCCTCAAAGAACTAAGACTAGAGGTTCCATTCAACCCAGGTATTTTCCTTCTTGGTATCTTCCCAAAAGAATTAAAAGCATCATACCACAGTGATACATCCACACCCATGATTATAGTGGCACAGTTTGCAATAGCTAAATGTTGGAAACACCCCAAATGCCCATCAGTTGACGAATGGATAAAGAAAATGTGGTTTTTTTATACAATGGAGTACTCCTCTGCCATAAAGGATAAGCTTGAGACATTTCTAGGTAAATGGATACACCTTGAAACCATACTCTTAAGTGAAATAAATCAGACACACATGTTTAAATACTGGATTGTTTCTCTGGTGTGAGAAACTGAAAGTGGAAATAAGGACCAAAATGTGTAATAGATATTGGGAAATGGGAAGACAATGTTCAGATGAGAAGGGGAACAAGAGGGGCAGGGGAGAAGGAAAGAAGGAACAAGAAAAAAGAGAGAATAGAAGGAAAAAATGGAAACAAAGCTTTTGTAAGTAAGGAGGGGAAGAAGGGTTGAAGGGAGGGTAGGAAAGTGGAATAAAAAGGAAGAAGCAAGATATATCATGTACAGGTACAAATTCTCTGTGATGAATGTTATCATTATGTATATCTGTGGTGGATTAACTAATGGTCTATGCCCAGCTGAACTGAATCAGCATGGTCTGGGTGTGAAAGATCCACCTGAAGATTGTTACCAATAGCCATAAAAAGAGAACTGGAGGGGAAGATATTGACCTGTTGATTTGCTAGGAGAAGCTTGCTGGAGATGGTTTTCCTGATGCAAACTAGGATGTTCTCATCGGAGGAGGAACTTGGGATCTTGCTGTCGCTGGGAATGGCTGCTGTTTTCATCAGGGGAGCTCTGATCTTCACCGTGAGCATCAATTCCTGGCTCCAATGTGGATCCCTCAGCTTGGTGGCAGAAATCCTTCATGTCACCAGCATAGATTGTCTGGCTTCCACTAGCCTTTGGGCCTTCCAGGTGCAGATCCTCAACACGCACAAGCATGACACATTGCCTTGGACGCTAGGGCTTCAGCTGGACTTGTATGGGAAACTGCTGGGATCTACCCCCTTAGCTGAATCCTATGGGTTTCTAGTGTGCAGTTAATTTCTTGTAATCCTTTGCATTTGACTCTTTGGGTAATTATCATAAAATAACCTTATAAGTTATGTGTCCTGTATTTAATATATTCCCTTGCTGAATCCTTCTGACTACAACAAAATCTAAAATGTACCAATAAATGTTTTGCTTCACAAAATTCAAAATGTTTACTCTATGAAAGACTGACCCTATTATGCAGATGAAAAGACTAGCCAGAGTGGGAGAAAATATTTGCAAACCTGACAAATACTAATCATGTGACAAAACACTAATACTTAAATCTTTAAAGATCTCTCAAAACTCCAGAAATAAAAAAGCAATTGACTCCATTAGAAAATGGGCAAAAGACATGAACAGATATTTCACTGAAGAGATGCAGAAGCAAATACATGAGATGTTCAACATCATTAACACTAGGAAATTCAAATTAAAATAACAATGAGATGCCATTCCATGCCTATGAGAATGGCTGAAATAAAAAATAATAATACCAAATGCTGCCAAAGATATGGAGCAAGAGGAAATCTTGTTCATTGCTAGTTGGGAATGTAAAGTGGTACAGCCACTTTGGAGAACAGTTTGGAAGTTTCTTACAAAACTACACTCTTACCATACAATCCAGAATTATGCTTCTTGGTACTTACCCAAATTAGTTGAAAATATGTCCATACAAACACCTTCCCTTGGGTGTAACAGTTTTATTTATAATTGCCACAGCATAAAAGCAACCCAGATGCCCTTCAGTTAGCCAATGGGCAAACTGTGATCTATCCAGACAATGGAATTTTATTCAGTGCCAAAAAATAAAAAAAATGAAGCCATGAAAAGATGTGGAGGAGCCACACAATGGTGAAGTCCCAGGAGCAGCTTGGAGCCCTGGCCCCATCCGGCACTCCGCTCGGCGCAACCAATCAGGGCAAGCAGGGGAGCCAAGCAGCGTGAAGCCCCCTCCCCACTCCATCCCGGGCTCTGCCCCCACCACAGTGAGGTCCCAGGCACGGCTTGGAGCCCCGTCCCCATCTGGCGCTCCACTTAGCCATGCAGGTGCCTGCAAGGCCCAGTCCCACCCCCCACCCCCCACCTCTGCCCTCCCGGCTCTTCTGCTACCTGGTTCCACAATAGAGAGGCGCAGGGGATTATAAAGGCCCTTGTCCTGAGCGCCACAAGATAGAGCAGAAGTTAGTAACAGAAAGAGGGCTTCTCAGGCTCCTTGATGAAAACTGAAGTTCAGCAGAAAAGTAAAGAGAATCTCTACAATAAAGGCACACCAGACGACCATACTTGGTAAGTTGGAGGGATCATCATCTGGGATCATCACCTCCCATCAAAACCTGCACTATCTTCAGGGGAAGGGCAACTGGAACCTGCAGTAGAACTTTGCAGAGTTCAACCCTGCAGGAGGACAGGGAGCTCAACTTGGGACTAGCAGCCAGAAATCTGCCTGAATCTCACAGGTCTGCTGCTGGCTTGCTGAGACTCATTGACTTGTATATGCACATGGATTCCTATGTTGCCTACTGTGACAGCAGAGACATACCCTGAAGGAGGCCCATCATTTTTATTTTTTGCTATTTGCAAAAAAGAAAAAAAAATTTTTTTCTCTTATTTTTAATTCTTAATTTTTACTTTTTTCCTACTCTTTTCAAATTTTTACTTTTCTTTCTTTTATCTTTTCTTTCTCTGTCTCTCTCACTTGTTCTCTTGCTGTCCCACATTGCTCTTTATCTCCCTATTTGTTCCTTTCTGCACTGAATTCAGATTTCTTCTTTATTTTTCTTTTCTTCTCTTTTTCCTTCTCTTGATTATCATTAGTTCTAAAGGAAAGTAAATACAGTATCTAGCCTCCCTGTTGCTGTTAGGTGATTCTGTTCACATCTTTATTCTTTCATTCTGCCTTTTCCTCTTGCCTTTAACAATTTCTTAGACTTTGTGTGATCTTCCTGTGTCTTCTGGCCTCACTGCTAATCTTTCCTGATCTTTCTACCTGTCCCTCCCTCCCCAATTCCTTCTAATTCCCCACCCCGAAGGAGAAAGATGCTGTATTGAAGAGTTTATTCACTATAAACATATGCTGGGTTGGGCCTTGGTTTTGATTTAATTAATGTAGTTAAATGTGATAGATTAATAACCACCACTAATTGTCATTTTCTAAGCTGCACTTGATGCTATAGTATTGCTGATTGTATCATTTGGGCTAAAATGTTGTGAATGATCTAATCAGTTTTCCTTCCTGGTATAAGGAAAATAAAATAGTCTCTGAGTCATTAGAGTCTCAAAACCTAAACACAAGCTATATCTGGAAGACACCTCTGAAAAGCAATCATTCCACAAGGGTTTTAAACACAACCAACAAAGATACTTACATTAAGCAGTTTTGAAATATCAACTGAGGAATTAAATCAAAGACAGTACCAAAAACAAAAATGAGAAGACATTTAAGCAAGGCACAAACGCAGGCTTCCATGCCACCATAGGGAAATTCTGGGGGAAATGAGGTGGAAAAGTCTGATAATCAACCACCTGGACATGCTGAACTGATAGCACCGGAAGTAGAAAAGCAGATGCATGAGGCTCTAGAAAAATTCAAAGCAGAAATAATCTCCCAGATAAATACACAGATGGTGAGTAGAGTGAAAGACATGATTAGAGGCTCTAGAGCAGAAACAGATAAGAAAATAGATGAGATCAGAAACATGCTGGAAGCCATGAATGCCCAGCATAAGAAAGAAATGGAGGGGCCAAGGATTTACTTCAGTGGTTCTGCTGCCTGCCTCACAAATCCAAGGTCCCAAGTTGGATTCCTGGTACCAAAAAAAAAAAGAAAGAAATGGAAACCATGATCACCCAACATAAGAAAGAAATGGAATCCATGAAACAGATTCAAACAGATATTCAGGAGATTAAAAGCTCTATTGAAAGCATGCAGAGCAGACTAAGAGAATCTGAAGACAGAATATCAGATATAGAAGACAGGATTGTGGTTAAGGACCATGAAAACAGAAATTTCTTAAAGATAGTAAGGGACCATGAGAAATCAATCCAAGAGCTGCTAGATGATGCAAAGAAGAATAACATAAGACTGATAGGAGTCCACGAAAAAACAGGAGAAAATACAATTGACATAAAAAAACTGTTCACAGAAGTAACAGTAGAAAACTTCCCAGACAGAGGTGGAGAATTGGACAAACAGATAAATGAGGCATATGGAACTCCAACTAGCCACGATCAAAAAAAATCTACAACTAGACATATAATAGTCAAGATCCCAGAAACCCAACAGAAGAACAAAATTCTACAGGCAATTAGAGAAAAGAAACAAATCACCTACAAAGGAAAGCCCATCAGAATCACGGCAGATTTCTCAACACAAAACGTCAAATCAAGGAGAGCCTGGAGTGAAGTATTTCAAACCCTAAAAGAAAGTAACTTCCAACCTAGACTGTTGTATCCGGCAAAATCATCTTTCAAAATCGATGGGGAAATTAGATAACTTTCATGACAAAGAACACCTGAGAAATTTCATGAACACAAAACCAGCACTCCAAACAATTTTAAGCAATATCCTAGAAAAAGAAAATGAAGGTCACAACACCATGAGGCCCAACAGAGAGAAGACACCACACAAGGTAAGACACTAAAGGGAAAGGGAGGAAAATAGGAAATAAAAGACCCAACAACAGTAAAACATCATGACAAGGATGAGTCAATATCTCTCAATTATAACTATCAACGTTAATGGCCTCAATTCACCAATCAAAAGAAATGGACTGACAGAATAGATTAAGAAGCAAAACCCAGCAATATGCTGGTCTTTTTTTTTTTTTTTTTTTTTTTTTGGTACTGGGGATTGAACAGGGACCTTGCGCTTGCGAGGCAGGCGGCAGCACCGCTGAGCTAAATCCCCAGCCCAAAATTTAACTTTTTTTTTTTGGTACCGGGGATCGAACTTGGGACTTTGGGCTTGCGAGGCAGGTGCCGGAACCACTGAGCTAAATCCCTGGCCCAATATGCTGTATACAAGAAACACACCTAACTCAAAAGGAAATTCATAGACTGATAGTAAAAGGATGGAAAACAGTTCTCCAAGTGACAGGAACTTGGAACAAAGCAGGTGTAGCAATCTCATTTGCAGACAAAGTAGATTTCAAACCAAAACTAATTAAGAGAGACAAAGATGGTCACTGCATACATGTGAAGGGAACAATCCAAGAGGAAGAGATGACAATCCTAAATATATATGCACTAAATATGAATGCCCCCAACTATACAAAACAAATATTAATGGACATGAAAAACCAAATAAGCACTAATACAATTGTAGTGGAAGACCTCAACACCCCTCAATCACAAATAGACAGATCATCTAGAAGAAAAACTAACAATGAAATTCTAGAACTGAACCAAGCTATTGAACAAATGGACTTAATAGATGTTTATAGAGTGTTCCACCCCACAAAATCAGAATACACATTCTTTTCAGCTGCACACAGGTCATTCTCCAAAATAGATCACATGCTAGCTCATAGGACATGTCTAAGTAAATGTAAAAGAACTGAAGTTATCCCCTATATATTATCAGACCATAGTCCAATAAAATTGGAGGTCAATAACATAAGAAACCACAAAACTCCCACAAACACACGGAAATTGAATAACACCCTCCTGAACAACCAATGGGTGACAGAGGAAATTAAAGAAGAAATTAGACAGTTTCTACAAGTAGATGATAATGCCAGTACAACATACAGGAATCTGTGGGACACAATTAAAGCAGTTCTATGCGGGAAATTCAGAGCATTGAATGCCCACATTAGGACAACAGAGAGAACTCAGTTAAATAACCTAATGCAGAACCTCAAGCTCCTAGAAAAAGAAAAGCATAACAAACCCAAAGTTTGTACAAGAAAGGAAATTATAAAGATCCAAGCAGAAATCAATTCAATGGAGACTAAGAGAATGATACAAAAAATTAATGAATCAAAGAGTTGGGTTCTTTGAAAGAATAAATAAAATCGATAAACCTTTAGCCAACCTTATCAAAAAAAGGAAAGAAATGGCTCAAATCCATGCAATTAAGAATGAAAAAGGTGATCCCAGGCTTCTAGGGCAGAGAAGCTCAGCAGGTTCCAGCACCCAGAAGGAAGCTCCCCACCTCCATCCCAGGCTCCTAGGGCAGTGAAGCTCAGCTGGTCCCAGCACCCAGAAGGAAGCTCCCCGTCTCCATCCCAGGCTCCTAGGGCAGTGAAGCTCAGCCGGTCCCAGCACCCAGAAGGAAGCTCCCCTGCTGCCATCCCAAGCTCCTAGGGCACAGAAGGTGAGGTGCGTGGGCGCCAGAAGCACACCCCACCCCCCGTGGAAATGAGAAGACACATAAACAAGCCTCAAAAACAGACTTCCAGATCACCTACAGCAACCCCAAAGGGAAACGAGATGGAATAATCTGATACTCAACCACCTGGACTCTCTGAACTGGCAACAAAAGAGGATCTGGGAAAAATGAAATCAGAAATAATTACTCAGATAACAGCAAAGATTTTGCTCATGGTGCAAGACATGATTAATAAATCTAGAAAGGACACAGATAAAAAATAGAGGATCTGAGGAACTTGATGAAATCCCAACATAGGAAACAAATGGAATCCATAAAACAGATACAAACACATTTCCAAGAGATTACAAACTCCATCGAAAGTCTGCGCAGCAGAATGAACCAATGTGAGGATAGAATTTCACATATAGAAGCTAAGATTGCAATTAGTGAGGAGGAAAAGAAAAATTGCTTTAAAATTGTAAAGGAACATGAGAAATCAATCCAGCAGCTGCTAGACGATGCAAAGAAGAATAACATAAGACTGATTGGAGTCAATGAGGAAAGAGGAGAGAGTGCAGATGACATAAAAAAAACCGTTCACAGAAGTGATGGCAGAAAACTTCCCAAGGAGGGGAAAAGAACTTAATCGAAAAATATCTACACACAGGCATATAATAGGATTCCAGAAATCCAACAGAAGAATACAATTCTACAAGCAGTGAGAGAAAAGAAACAAATCACATACAAAGAAAAGCCCATCAGAATCACAGCAGACTTCTCAATGCAAACCCTCAAGGCAAGAAGAGCTTGGAGTGATGTATTTCAAGCCCTAAAGGAAAACAGCCTCCAACCCAGATTGATGTACCCTGCAAAACTATCTTTCAAAATTGATAGAGAAATAAGATGCTTTCATGATAAAGAGCACCTCAGGAACTTCATGAATACTAAACCGGCACTCCCAAAAATTTTAGACACTACCCTAGGAAAAGACAATGAGGATCACAACCCCAGGAAACCCAGCAGAATGAATCCACTGGGCATGACAAATTAAACGCAAAGGGGGAGAATCCAACAAAAAGAAAAAGTCATGAAAAGGCTTTTAAAACTTTTGACTTCATCTCCCTAATGAGTGTGTAATTCAATCTTATTACTGTACTGATTAGTATTTTTCTGATTCTAGAATTGCACACCATTCCTTGTGCTAGACTGTCTACTTATCATCTTCTTATGTCTACATTTTAATTGGGTTGTCTATTAATGAGCTCTAAGAATTCTTTATATAGTCTGGTCATAGGTTATATGCATTGGAAATATGGTCTGTTTAAGGACTACTTTTCATTTTAATGATGTCATTTAAAGTTCTACATTTTGATGGAATCTCATCAATTTTTTTTCTTTTATACATCATGGTTTTTGTATCCTAGGTAGTTCTTGCCTACCCTGAATTCATAAATATTTTCCTTTATAATTTCTTCTTAAAGTTTTATACTTTTAGGCTTTCTTATTTAGGTTCATAGATCCCTTCAAGTTATTTTCATGTATGGAAATAAAGGGTTGAGGTTAATTTTTTATATACGGATACCAGGTGTTCTAGTGCTGTTTGCTGAAGACACTATCTCTTCCTCAGCTCTTGAATCGAGTTTATATTCTATAAAATGCTAATGTTAAATAATCTTTCAAAACTCAGTGGACCATATATGTGTGGTTCTATTTCTAGATTCTCTGTTTTATTCAAATGATCTATATGTCTTTCCTTACACCAACACTGCCTTGATTACTATAGCTTTAGAAGAAGTCTTAAAATTAGGTACTAAACGTCTTCCAACACTGTTTTTGTTTTTGTGTTTGGCTTTTCTGGGTCCTTTGTACTCCTACTTAACTTTTAAATTTCAATATCCAGTTTTTCATTTATGGCAAGTATACACAGAACTGAATTTTTATATATACCTTGTGTTTTCTAATCCTGCTAAATTCAAGTACAAGTTCTAGGGGCTCCTAGAGATTTCTTAGTATTTTCTCTGTAGGTGATCATTTCATCTACATATAAAGATTTTGCTTCTGCTGTGCCAGTCCTATCCTAATTGTGTCATTTTATTGCCCGACTATTTTGGTTTAGACCTATGTTTCAAAGTCTAATGGACAGATGAAGAGTAGGCATATATGCCCTTGTTCCCCACTTTAGAGAGAAAGCATTGTATCGTCTCCATTCATAGAAGGAGTTTTTGTTGGAAGTATGGAATACATGTCTTTGATCTGTTGAGAAGGTTCTGTTCTACTCCTAGTCTCCTGATAGCTTTTACCATGAACAGCTGTAGAATTTAGTCCAATACTCTTTCTCCGACTAGTGACAGGATCATATGGTTTTCTCCTTTCCTCTGTTAAAATGATGACTTTTGGGGGTGGATGATCTTCCAATGCTGAACCAACACTGCTATACCTATAACAAAACCACTTTCTACATACTGCCAGATCTCACTTCCAATAGTTTGTTTTGTTAAACAAATTTCTATCTATGTTCACACTTTTTTCTTCTATTATCTTTATCCAGTTTTAGGATTAGCACAATGTTGAGTTCCTAAAATGAGGGAGAAGTGGTCCTTCTTTTTTCTGCTTTAATTGTTTGATATAATTTATCAGTTAAAATGTTTATGAGCCTGCTGTTGTCATATAGGTAGGTTTTCAAGCTAGGAATATAGTTTCTTTAATAGGTGCTATTCAAATTTTATATTTCCTCCAGAGTTAGTTTCATTAATTTGTCTTCTAAGTTACTTCTTAAGAAGTTGTCAAATTTATTTCAAAAAAGATTTTTGAAATATGCTTTCTATATCCTTTTAAATTCTGTAAAATCTGTGGTAATGTCTCCTAGATCTTAATATTGTAATTTAAAAAATGTATAACTGATATTGTGTAACAGGAAGAAAAGGTCTAAAAGAGCAGGGGAATTGGGAGGGTAGGGGAAGGGAAAAAAGGGAAAGGAAAAAATATGAGAAGAGGAAAAAAATGGAAACAAGGTCTTTGCAAATAGGGAAGGATGGAGGGGGTGAAGGGAGGGCAAGGGAAGGGGAAAAAAAATAAGAACCAAGATACTCATGTAATGGTACAAGATCCCAATGATGAATGTAACTGTATTGTATACCTAAAATGTACCAATAAAGTTAATGGGGGGGGGAGATGAAACGCAGTTGTTGATGATGCCAGTAATAAAAATGTTGTACATATATATGTCATAGTATAAGTAGTATTCATTATAGTTTGAATACTAGTACCCATCATGTCCAATTGTTATAAATGCCCTTTGGAGATAAAAATCTATATTCAAGGCAATTTTTTAATTTAAAAAATTAAAATTTTCCCTTAAAAAAAAAAAAGAATGAAAAAGGTGAAGCCACAACAGATCCAGCAGAAATCCAGAGGATCATCAATACCTACTTCGAGAACCTGTACTCCAATAAAATGGAAAACACAGAAGAAATGGACAGATTCCTAGATACATACAAAGTGCCAAAATTAAATGAAGAAGATATAGAAATTCTAAACACCCCAATAACAATGAGTAAAATTGAAAATGTAATAAAAAATTTACCAACAAAGAAAAGCCCAGGTCCTGATGGCTTCACTGCAAAATTCTACAAGACATTTAAAGAACTATTGCCATTACTCTTTAAACTCAACAAGGAATTTGAAAGGGAAGCAAGGCTTCCAAATTCATTCCTGGAAGCAAGTGTTACTTTGATTCCAAAACCAGAGAAAGACCCAACCCAAAAAGAGATCTACAGACCAATCTCCCTAATGAACATAGATGCAAGAATCCTCAACAAGATACTGGCAAACAGAATACAGAGTGTCATCAAGAATAACATACACCCTGACCAAATCGGATTTATCCCAGGGATGTAAGGATGGTTCAACATCCATAAATCAGTAAATGATTATGTTTATAGTAAACACTATATTAACAGAGTCAAGGACAAAAACCATACGATCATCTCAATAGATGCAGAAAAGGCATTTGACAAAATCCAACACCCATTCATGATAAAAAATGCTACAGAAAATTGGAATAGAAGGTCTTTATCTCAACCTGATTAAGGCTATCTATGAAAAACCAACAGCCAACATCATACTAAATGGTCAAAAACTTAAAACTTTCACGCTAAAATCAGGAACAAGACAAGGATGCCCACTATCACCACTCCTGTTCAATATTGTTCTGGAAACATTAGCCATAGCAATTAGATAAGAGAAAGAAATAAAAGGAATAAAGATAGGAAAGGAAGAAGTGAAACTGTCATTATTTGCTGATGATATGATACTTTACATAGAAGACCCAAAAAACTCAGTCAAAAGTCTCCTAGACCTAATTGACAGATTCAGTAGAGTAGCTGGATATAAGGTCAACACTCAAAAAAAAAAAATAGCCTTCTTATACGCAAATAGGAGACCCATTGAGAGAGAAATTCAGGAAATAATTCCTTTTACAATAGCATCTAAAAAAAAGAAATATCTAGGAATCAACCTAACAAAGGAAGCAAAAGACCTCTACACTGAAAACTACAGCACTCTGAAGAAGGAGATCGAAGAGGATGTAAGAAAATGGAAAGATATCCTTTATTCTTGGGTAGGAAGAACCAATATAGTGAAAATGGCCATACTTCCAAAACTACTATATAGATTTAATGCAATGCCGATTGAAATTCCAACAATATACTTCACAGAGCTAGAGAAAACAATCAAAAAATTCATTTGGAAGCAGAAGAAACCTAGAATAGCAAAAGCAATTCTAGGCAACAGACACATGGCTGGGGGTATCAGAATCCCAACTTGAAACTATACTACAAAGCTACTGTGATAAAAACAGCATGGTACTGAGCAAAGAAACAGACCCAAGGATCAGTGGAATAGATTAGAAGATGCAAAAACAACTCCAGATATTCTCAGCCACCTCATCTTTGACAAAGGAGCCAACCACCCTCATTGGAGGAAAGATAGCCTATTTAATAAATGGTGTTGGAAAAACTGGATTTCAACCTGCCAGAGATTAAAACTAGACCCATACCTATCACTGTGCACTAAACTAAGATTGAAGTGGATTAAAAATCTAAATATTAAGACAGAAACACTAAACCTGCTGGAAGATAAGTTAGGTAGAACTCTTGATGACATTGGCATAGGAAAAGACTTTATGAACAAATCCTCAGTAGCACGGAAGCTAACACAAAGAATCAACAACTGGGATCTCATCGTATTAAAAAGCTTCTGCACTGCAAGAGAAACTACCTACCAACAGAGCTAAGAGACAACCTACAATGTGGGAAGAAATTCTTAGCAGCCGTACCTCAGACAAAGGTCTACTATCTAGAATATATAAAGAACTGAAAAAAATCAGACCCCCAAATTCAAAGAACCAATTCAAAAATGGGCATCTGAAATGAACAGACATTTCTCAGACAAAGAAATAAAAGCAGCAAATAAATATATGAAAAAATGTTCAACATCACTGGTCATTCTAAAGATGCGGATGAAAACAACACTGAGATTCCACCTCACCCCACAAAGAGTGGGTGCTATTAAGAAATCAACCGGGTTGGGGATTTAGCCCAGTGGTTCCCTCACCTGCCTCGAAAGCACAAGGACCTGAGTTCGATCCCTGGTACCAAAAAAAAAAAAGAAATCAACCAATAACAAATGCTGGTGGGGGTGTGGAAAGAAAGGAACCTTTCTCCATTGTTGGTGGGAGTGTAGACTGGTGGAACCACTGTGGAAATCAGTGTGGAGATACCTCAAAGAACTAGGACTACAGGTCCCATTTGACCCAGCTATTCCCCTGCTGGGTATCTTTCCCAAAGAATTAAAAGAATCATACCACAGCGATATATGTGCACCTATGTTTATAGCAGCACAGTTTGTATTAGCTAAAGCTTGGCAACAACCCAAGTGCCCATCAACTGGAAACTGGATAAAGAAGATGTGGGTTTTTTTTATAAAATGGAGTACTACTCAGCCATAAAGAACGAGAAACTAGAGACATTTATAGCTAAATGGATGCATATTGAGGCCATCCTCTTAAGTGAAATAAATAGGACACACATGTGTAAATACTGAATAGTTTCTCTAGTGTGAGAAACTGAAAGTGTAAATAAGGATTAAAATGAATAATTGATAATTTGAAACAGTAAAAGGTCCAAAGGTGTAGGGGTGGCAGGAGGGGAAGGGGAAAGGGAAGAAGGGAAAGGAAAAATTATGAGAAAAGGAAAAAAAAAGGAAACAAAATCTATGTAAATAGGGAAGGGTGGAGGGGGTGAAGGGCACACAGGTAATAGGGGAAAGAATAAGAACTAAGTTACATCATGTTCAGGTACAAGCACCCAATGATAAATGTAAAAGTATTGTATACCTAAAATGTACCAATAAATATATTAAAAAAAAAAGATGTGGAAGAATCTTAAACATATATTTCTAAATGAATGAAGCCAATCTGAAAAGGCTAATGTTATATGATTCCAACTATGTGACATACTTGAAAAGACAATATTCTGGAGACAATAAAAAAGATCAGTGGTTGCCAGGAGTTGGGGTGAAACAAGGCTGAATAGGTGGAGCCCAGAGGATTTTTAGGGTAATGAAAATACCCTATATGGTACTAATATTATAGACAGCTAAGTTAGGTAGAAATGTTATAGACAGACAGGGCTGGACCCTAGAGGAAGTGAGTGCAGAAGATGTGAACACATCAAAACTGTGGCTGGAGGTGTATCTGAAGATTAAAATCACAATGGCCAGATTTACATACTTCCCTAAAGGAGAAACAAAACCCTCAGATTATTGGTACCATCCTTTTGAAATTTCCCATATAAATAACCATTATCTCATTAGGTGTAGGCCATCTTCCACCCACTAAGATTACTAAGACTAAAACTAAAGACAAAACTGAAACTAGATTATAGACCAAGGTTAATGATGTCATCCATATAATTTGCTACTGTTGGATCAATATTAGCTAAGCAGCTACACTTATATTATCAGTTGCTTATAATTTGACCCACAAGGTACCCACCTTGTGACTTTGTTCTATAAAATGCTCAGAAACGTAGGCTCTGTAGCAACTCACTTTTGGGTCCCCTTCTCTCTCTCAGGAGCTATCTCTCAATAAATTTTCCTACTCTTAACCTCTGATGTTCCTTAGAATTCTTCAACTGCTGGGGAACGTGAACTTGGTGTATCTGACATCTAGCAGGTTGGGAGTTATGTTTATATTCCCTATATCACTGTGATGGCAGATACATGTCAATCAACATTTGTCCAAACTCAAGGAATGTTCAACACCAAGTGTGAACTATCACATAAACTATGGACTTTTGGTGATAACAATAAGTCCATGTAGGTCTATTTGTTGTAACAAATGTACCATTGTGTTGGGGAGTCTTCATGTGTCAGGGCAGAGGGTATATGTACCTTCTGCTCAATTTTGCTGCAGACCTAAAATTGCTCTAAAATTAGATTTTTAAAAAGGAGTAATTATTGAATTCTATACTTACAATAGGTAATTTTATTATGTGTAAAATATAACCCAATAAAACCTTTTTAAAAGGACTAACTGGAAAATAAAAACAACACGATGTCTAATTTTTAAGTCAGTAGGAGTACTGGACATTAAGAATGTGCTCCTTAAGTAAGAATGAAAACAAAGTGATAGAAAATGTCACAGAAAAAAATTAAGGGTAATTCAAGACATCCAACAAACAAACTAATAAAGTTATCAGAAAGAGGAGAGAAAAATGAAAGGGAAAAAACAGCCAAAGAAGAACTGAGAATTTTTCTGAGAACCAAAAGGTACAAGCCTCTACTAAGTGGCCAGAACAATGAAATAGACAAGGCCAAACCCATAGACCTGAAGGGGCCAAAGAAGGAAGCAGTTTCCCACATGGTGCCTGGGTGCTGTGTAAAGAGGTCACTCACCAGGACCTGAGACCCTTGGCAGAGGAATAGGCCAGCTTCTGGGACCCAACAAGGGAAGGAAGGAGTATCCCAACTTCACTGTCCTCCCTCCCTCCAAATCCTGCAGCAGATCCTCACTGACTGGACTCAGTCAGAAACCAGAAGGTAAGGCCAGCCTCCCAGGGCAGGGATTGGGATGGTGAAATGTGAGGAGGCAAACAAAAGCTGTCTGACTGCATCCCTGGTTGAGAGGGTGTGCAAAATGTCCCACACAAGGCTAAGGGGGTGGGTGCTCTTCCTTCCGGAATCTGACAAAGCCACAGGTCTGTTTGTGGAGAAATGTCACCCCAACAGGCTGTCCCACCGAGGGCCTGATTCCAAGAGCCGCAGACCAGCCTCAGCCCCCACCCAGCCCGAGTCCAGACTCCAAGGAAAGCCAGCAAAGTCACTCAGTGTCTGCTGCTGGGAATGAAAGAATCTTGATTTAAACTTGATATAAATTATGTTATAAATATAGTGATGGAATGCATGCTTAGCATGCACAAGGCTCTGGGTTCAATCCCCAGCACCAAAATAAAATAAACTGCATGCATGTGAGTTGGGATCTTACACACACACACACACACACACACACACACACACACACACACACGGTCAGTTACCAAGGCTGGAGGCTGAGGCAGGCAATTCACAAGTTCGAGACTGGCTGGACAATTCAGCAAGATCCTATCTCCCTATCAAAACAATCAACTTAGGGCTTTGCAGTCTAAGCCTAATTGCTTAGCACCACATTTCCAAAGAAACCAGTCAGAGACCCTAGGACCAAGAGACCACTGGGATCATCACCACCACCCCAAGAATGGGTTCTTCCTGCTTCTCCTTCTAAAATCATCAGCTCCCCAAATGAAGCCCAGGGCAGTGTACTTCTTTGGCTACACAGAGGTCATGTGCCTCCCACAGAACTGTAAGGTTTTCATCCTGGGCAGGCAACAAGAAATGTCTACTCACTGTGCATGTGACCTTTTCGCTATGCCTGAGTATTTCTTTCACACAATCTCTTCAAAGAAGGATTACTGACTGGCAAATTTCCTTCCCCAAATCAATAGTTAAACTAACCACTTCCAGCCAATACATAGTGCCTGCTTTGCTATGCATACACACACATAATCATTTAAAATTTTCAAAACTAATAGGACAAACATGATACCTCATAGCTTAATCCTCTGGGTTTTTTTTGGGGGGGGGTTCTATATTTGTTTTTCACCATGTTCTCCAAAACTCTCTCATACTTGACTTTGAATACATTATTTACTTTGATGACTGATTTTTTTTTTATTATTTTTATTTTTGTAGCCTTGTGCTAAAATTAGCTGGCACTTGCTGAAAGAAGAGATTAGGATTAAATTCAGCTGTTACAGGAAAAATAAAAGAGGCTTAAACTAGATAGAAGTTTCTTTCTCTTCCACATAAAAAAGGCCTAGAAGGGCCCAGGGCTGGCCTTGCACCCACCCTACAAAGCCAAGAAGAACCCACCTCCTGCCCACTCTCCACCATGGCCCAACAAGGCCTCTTCTCCACTGTCCAAGATGGCAGCCAGAACTCCAGCCATCACATCCAGAAGGACAGAGGGAAAGACAAAGAAGGACTACTTTTGTAACACTTGTTTGCATCTTATTGACCAAAATTAAAACATATGACCTCATATAGCCACAAGGGACGCTGGGCAATGAGCCAGATGAAAATCAGAATCTTAGTACTCAGGACCAAGGATGACTATTGAGGAGCAGCCAACTATCTCCTCTACAGACAAGGATAAAAATCATGTTGCCTAAGACAACTCATTCACATGAGAACAGGCATGTTTATGATGACAATGGTGTTGGTTAATCTCTACTAAGTAATTACTACTATGTTAAATAAAATGTGTTGGAATCCACTGATTTGGATTAAGCTCCTACACTAAGCCTAACAGACAAAACTAATATGGGTTATAACCACGGTATCTGAGTTTTAGTTAATTACAAGAGGCTCTGTAACCAATTAAGCTGTAACCAATTAAGACGTCTCTACGCCACATTTCTGTTTCCTATAAATGCTGTCAGATCCATGTTATTGGTGGGAATTCTCTTAATCTCCTTTGGTTCTAGGGACTGACCAATTCACAAATCATTGTTGTTTTGTATTTGTTCTGTTTTGTTTATAATTGCTCAAATAAACCGTTGAGATTAAAGATTTTTTTCCCTTTTTTTGTTATTGTTTTGGTTTTTTGAAATAATTTCATTATGTAGTTCAGGCTGGTCTTCAATTCACTATGTAGCCCAGGCTGACCTTGAACTTATAGTGATCCTCCTGCCTCAGCCTCCAAGTGCTAGGATTACAACTATGTACCACCACGCCTGGTGATTTTTTTTTCCTTTTGACAAATAATTGTGGGCATTGTTCTTGGTAATGGATATGTATATTTAATCCTTACCATAATCTTGTGAAGTAGATGGTATTACTATCCTTATTTTACAGAGGAAGAAGTCAAGGCTCAAAGAGACTAGGTCTGTGGTGGCAAACCTTTGCAATGCATGCCACAATGGGTTGTTTGCATCACTGAAAGCTCTAAAAGGTTCCCCATCACTGGACTAGGTAATTTGTCCAACATCACCAGCTAACAGGTGACAGAACCTGAATTTGAATGCAAGCAACCTGGTGCTAAAACCCCAAAGACAAGACACAACAATGAACAGAGCAGCAACCACACAACCAAATCAAGGAAGCCAACTGGGCTCTTCCAAAGGGCTTATCTGCTAACTCAAGAGTGGGGACAGAGGACCGAGCTGTCCCCTGCTGTATCACTGCACTCTGAATACTTCATATGTTCACCCATTCAATTAATATCTTTTCCTAACACCTACTACCTTTGCAATTCAAAGTTTGTTCACCACTTGAGGGCAGATACTGCAGCCAGCATAAAGTACAGCACATAGTAGTTGCTTGGAACACACTTGTTCTGAGTGAACGTGTGTATTGGGCCTACTCTATGACAATGCTGGGCATAGAGAAAAGAGAAGCACAGACCCTGCCCATTGGTATTCATGGCCAAGAAAAGATGGACAGGTGATCACCACAGGAAAGAGGGCAGGCAAAGGCACAGGGACTGATGGTGAGAAGTCTGGAGTGGCCACACTTTGAGCCTATGAGTCTCAACCAATAAGGGTCAAGGTCCTGAGGGTAGGCTGGAGTCAGATTAAAAGTTCAAGCCCAAGGTTCAAATTTTAACCTCAGCTCAAAAGGATTAGAGAGCCACTGCAGGTTTAAGCAGGGAAACATTGTCAGAGCAGTGAAGATCTAGGAGGCACTTCTGGTGTGGAGGGGAGAAGACAAAAGCAAGGCTATCAGTAAAGGGGCTGGAGCAATAAACCACTCTGGTGAGGGGAGGAGGTTGGCGACAAGAATGGTGGGGAGGAAGACTGAAAGAGTTCAAGCTTGAAGAGGCACAAGAAAGGAAGAAGTAGCTGCTCAGGGCTGAGGGAATGGCCAACCTGTTAAGAGAGCCCTGGTGGAGAGCCTGAGGAGGTAGGGGCCAAAGCAAGGGGCTTGGAAGAGGGAAGAGGGTGGGGTGAGGAGAAACAAAAGTGGCCCAGATGGGGCAGGGAACTGTGGGAGGGGAAAGGAGGTGGGCCTGAGAGAAGGGGGAGGGGAGTTGGAGAGGGGCCCTGGCGTGAGCTGGGACAGACAGAGCAGTTGGCCGCCTGCAGCTTTGTGCTCATGGCTCAGAAATGTCCTAGTCCTGCCAGGAGACGGCCTGGCCCCTGCTGCCCCTGTCCCCCACCACCAGCCCGGGCAGGCTCCCACATCAGGAGTGCTGAAGCTGCCCCCTGCCTTCCATTCCCTCAGTGGTCCCCCTCCCTAAGATGCACGGGTACCTACATCCAGCCCTGCCTTCACAGACCTCCCCTGAATGGCTGATGAAGCACAGGCCAGGACAGGAGGGAGAGAATAAACAGGCCTCTGCAGGGAGGCTGTCAGGAAGCAGAGGTAGGCTGGGGCCAGTTAGGGGTGCCAGGGGCCCACAAGTCCAGCAGGGCGGATGGCAGAGTGGGATCCAGGCAGCAATCAGGACAGCAGGGAGTTAACGTCTAGTCTGGAGCACTTTGCCGACAGACCTAATGAGACCCAGGTGTCCCCTGGCCCCTAATAATGTAAGCTGACACTGGTCGTGTGTGGAGAGGGGGGTTCTACAGCTCCAGAGGCAGGCGGGGCTGAGGCGGCTGGCCAAGGGCCCAGCACATAACTCTGGGCGGTTGCAGTCTGGGGCCTCAGACAACCAGCCGCTCTGAGCCGAACCGACAGCATGAAGGTACTGGGCCCACCGTGGGGAGCTCCTGGCTTAGGAAGTTAAGAGCACCTGTGGAGAAGCCACTTCCCCACAGGGGTACTATGAAAGCATAGGCATTCTCCAGACTAAAGCTCCAAGGGTGTTGGGCTTTGTCCAGGAAGTAGGGTTACTAGGGAGGGAAAAGAGGGGCCAAAGGACATGAAAAGGTTTCAGGCCAGGGCAGCATATACAATGGAGCAAATGCAGAAAGAACGGGCATCCCTGGGGCTGGGGGCTTCACTGATCCTGTTTCCTGTCACTAGGCCCTCCTGGCCCTGCCGCTGCTGCTACTTCTCTCAACACCTCTCTGCAGCCCCCAAGCCACTGGGATCCGAGGAGATGGTAAGCAGCCCCACGTTCACAGACAGGCCTGTCCCACAGACTGTGCAAAGAGAGGGTGTACAGGCCACAAAGTGAGAGTGATGAAATGATCTCTGAGCAGCTCCCCTCAAAGAAACCTCACGCTTTCTGAGGAGAGTTCCCTGGTCCCGGGGACTGAGACTAACTGTGGGGTGTCTTAGTCTCCCTCTCCTTACTGTCCCCACACTCCCACCCCCAGCTCTAGAGAAGTCTTGCCTTCAGCAGCCCCTGGACTGTGATGACATCTATGCCCAGGGCTACCAGGCAGATGGTGTGTACCTCATCTACCCCTCGGGTCCCAGCGTGCCAGTGCCTGTCTTCTGCGACATGACCACTGAGGGCGGCAAGTGGACGGTGAGTGGAAGGAGAGGCCAGATCCGGTTTACTCCTAGCTGTGTGACCCTGAGCTTCACTTCTATGAACCTCAGTTTTTCAGTTTAAAATGAGTGTGCTTTTACCCAAGGCATTTTCTTAGTTATTCTAAGTACTTAATGTAGGTTAATGTGTGACCCTGAAGTAACTTGCCTGTGGTCACAGAGCCAGTACCAGGATTCACATCTAGCCACTTGAACTGTAGAGTCCTTTTGAGTTTTTGCTTTGTGCTTCTGGGGAACCCAGAAGCCTCCTGCACAGTAGGCAAGCCAGTCTACCTCTGAACTACATCCTCGGCCCCAAACAGCCCCTCTTCACCTCTTTCCTTTCCTCTGTCCTTGCCTCTGAGTGGGAGCTAGTGAAGAGCTCAGGTGGTTGCACGTAGTAGCTGCTCAATGGGGGACCTGGCAGCAGTGTGTACCTTCTTTTAGCAACCTCTCCAACTCTCACTCTTTTCTTTAACAAGCCAGCCTTAGTAACAAAAGGTTCATGCTTAGATGGGTCAGTAGGGTAGGGCCTGTACCCGCTGGATCCTTGACTGAACAGTTTCCTGTTCTCTTGGCTCCAGGTCTTCCAGAAGAGATTCAATGGCTCAGTGAGTTTCTTCCGGGGCTGGAATGACTACAAGCTGGGCTTCGGCCGTGCGGACGGGGAATACTGGCTGGGTAAGGCAGGGGCCAGGAGGGCTAGGGGCTGCCTCACAGCCAGGTCTCTGCTGACCAGCTCCCTTCGTCCCCAGGGCTGCAGAACCTGCACCTCCTGACACTGAAGCAGAAGTACGAACTTCGAGTAGACCTGGAGGACTTTGAGAACAACACAGCATATGCCAAGTATGTTGACTTCTCCATCTCCCCCAATGCAGTCAGTGCCGAGGAAGATGGCTACACACTCTACGTGGCAGGATTCGAGGACGGCGGGGCAGGTATCCCCTCCAGCTAGCTTCAGCAGGGCAGTGGGGGAAGAGGCAGGGTTGGCCCTGCCTGGTGAGCCCGTGACGCCCTTGAGGTCCCTCTTTCATCCCTCTTGGCCTAGGCAGAGCTACAGCTGGATCCAAACCAGCCCCAGCCAGCTCCTGTCTCGGCCCTGAGAGCAGCTGCCCTGGCCCTGCTCCAAGGCAACCCTGTGAAGGAGCAGCTGTTTCTCTTCACTGCAGACGCCCATCTATCCAACAAACATCTAACTCAGGAAGGGTGCCCCCATCCCACCAGGATGCCACTTCACTTGATTTCCCTTACACTGTCACTTGTCATTGCCATCAACCTCTCCCTCCCAGCACAGGGATCAGTGACGTGCCTCAGCAGCCCCATCCTTCCTCCCTTTGCCAGGTGATTCCTTGACCTACCACAGTGGTCAGAAGTTCTCCACCTTTGACCGGGACCAGGACCTCTTCGTGCAGAACTGCGCAGCCCTCTCCTCAGGAGCGTTCTGGTTTCGCAGCTGTCACTTTGCCAACCTAAATGGCTTCTACCTGGGTGGCTCCCATCTCTCCTATGCCAATGGCATCAACTGGGCCCAGTGGAAGGGCTTCTACTACTCCCTTAAGCGCACTGAGATGAAAATCCGCCGGGCCTGAGAGGCTGGCCCTGTCCCGCTCCACCCCTTCCCTGGCTTTCTGCATCTCCATGAGTATTCCTCTCCCCTCCGGGCCCAATATGATGTTTCTGCTGCTCCCTGCACACCAGCTTTTCAGGCAGCCTTGCAACTCTCAGCCTTTGCTGATCCCTGTCACACACGTAGGGTGACCATTTCTAAGCCTCCAGCCCGTCCCCACAGCTGAGAGTCAGGACCCACCCTCCAGGCATGGGTGTTTGTGTCCCACCTTAGCCAGCTTCCTCACTGTGGACCTCTCTGTCTGGGGCACCCCAGACTGAGCAATGCAGTTTCACTAGGACCCACAGTGTATTCCAGGCCACTTGGGAAGCCACTGCACTCCAGCACTCCTGTCCATTCTTAGACCACCTCCCATCTTTGTCCTCCTTTTCACCAACTTACTCCTTATGGTGAGCACTGTGGACCCTCAGCCCCACCTCACCACCATACTCCACATCCTCCCCCAGCCTATCCCAGCTCCCCAAATCTCAATGCCAAAACAGTATTCACCACAGCTACTGCAAGACACCCTGAAACAGCTACAGGCAAGGTAGGCATGGGAATGAGGTCCCCCACCTGCCCCAGGGATTGAGGTTTGGTCATGTGAGGGATAGAGAACAAGCTATGGGGCTGGGAGCGTGTGGGGAGTGGAGGTCTCAATAAACCTTCAGGACCTGAATGAAGTGGCTTTGTGCAGCACACAACGTATTTGCTTGGCCCCCAAATGTGGGTACCTGGCTCCTCCTTATACCTGTCCCTAACCACCACCACCTCCCCCACTCCATCCATTCCCTCACTAAAAATGACACCTGGACTTAGGCATTAAAGGGAACCTTGTATTTCACAGGCTTCATTTTGATGGCAAAAAGACTGCATAATATTATAATAATAATAAAAATACAATACTGAAAAGGATTATTCAGAGGGAGTCAGGGTCTCCCAATCCTGTCATGGCTCGGCAGTGGCTCAGGTGGCTGCTTAAGGCTGAAGGGTGGGTCTGAGATGAACCTGCAGAATAATCCAAGCTGAGCCTCACCTGTTGGGCCCAGGAGCCAGACCCCAGGAATGCTCCCATGGACCTTGGAACTGGGTCTGCCCTGGAAGCAAGGCACTGGCTGCGGGCCTTAGGGCTCCTGGAGGTCAGGCAGGTCAGACAGCAGCATCGGGGAATCCATCTGGATCTCACGCTGCAGAGACTCAATGTCGGCAGGGTTCATGCCATGGCCCTCAAGCCAGTCAGCAAGTAGGGAGGCTGAGAGTGAGGCCGAGTCTGCCTGGCTGCAGAAAAAGGGAGTCAGGGAAGGGGGAGAGAGGGGTGCTGCTAGCCTAGGCCAGCTTGGCAGCCATCTCACTAGCAAGCTCTTTCTGCACCAGAAACCCTTCCCCACACTCCCATTCCAAGAGCTCAGTCCAGCCATCTTACCCATCCTGTGGCCCGTCAGCCACACCCATGTCGAAAGACTGGTTTAAGAATTCCTCCAGGTCAAAGCCAACACCATAGCCAGCCCCACTGCCCTTTGGTGTGCCTGAGAACACAGGGGGAAGGGGATCTTCCACCTGTAGGGGACAATGGCAAGTTAGTTACAATACAACTGTCAGCAAGGGCATAACACTCCTGGCCTAATGCTGCTGACTACTCTGCCTAGATATCCCTGAGGATCAACACCAGTCTCACTGATCACTGAGTGCCAGCTGGGGGCCACTTATAAGCCAGGTACTTCCCGTGCAGTATACTGTTTGTCCCTGACAACCTCTTCATTGGTTTTGTGCTCTATGAGCAAAGGGACAAGTTCAGAGAGAAAGCCCCATCTGCTGCTCAGTTCTCATAGAACAACAACTTCCAAACCCATGGGCCCAGGTGCAGGTGTTGCCATGGTCTGGGTCTCTCTTACCTGTGACTTAGACAACTGCTGGGTCACCAAGTTGACATCGGGTGACTCTGATGTGGAAGGCTGAGGGGGCCCCCCAGGGTCTGGAGGGGGTGGACCAGATGGGAAGTAAGGCAGAACTGCGGTGCTGGGGCCAGGCAACCCAGAGGCTGGCACAAGTGACTTGGGGGCCAGAAGGCTAGTAGAGGTGGCAGTCTGGAGTGATGCAGGGACAGAGATGGGTCCAGGAGGGCCAGCAGGGTGGGGAGCAGGGGTTGGACAAGCAGGCTGGGGTGCAGGAGTAGGGGTGGAGTTTGCAAGTTGTGGTGGGGGACCAGGGGGAGGACTGGTGGGCTGGGCTGGGGATGGAGTTGGTGCTGGGGCTAGGGCTGGAGCTGGAGGTGGGATGGAGGGCCGGGCCATGCGAGTCCAGCGCTCCAGCAGGCTTCGATCATTGTCACTAAGCACCAGTCCAGCCAGGGGATCAGTGGAGGGGCCCCCCAAGGTCCCAGCCCCCCGCTCCTTGCGTTCCCGCTCCTGTCGCCGCTTCTCTCGCTCCTTGGCTCGCTCTTGGCGCCTCCGGCGCTTTTCCTCCCGCTCTCGTTGGCGATCCTGGGCTGTCACAGGTTTCCGAGGCTCAGGAGCCTCCAGAGGTACACTGGGGCCATCTGCAGGAAGTCAGGCAGGAGAAAAGTGAGAGCCTACAGTCCTGTTTGAGCCAGAGGGCCCCTCTAACACCCCAGTCCCCAGACAGCTGCTGAACCAAAGTACCTCTGAGTCGGCTGCGCAAGGACTTGAGTAAGGTGGCTTTCAGAGCTGCCTTGGTGTTGTCTGAGATGGCACCCTCTCTCTTTGGTTGGGCAGGCTCACTGGCTGGTGGAGGTGGCTGAAGAGTCAGATCAATGGGATCAGGTGTAGGACCTGCACACGGTGGGGGGGCTGGGGGGGGCGACTCCATGGCACAGTCCGCACTGGGAGCCCAGGGACTGGGCATCTCAACATCTGGACAGCCAGGCTCACTAGCCACAGGCTGCAGGGAAGGCTGGAAGCGGATCTGTTGGCGAATACCCTCACGTCGTGCGTGGAAGTCCTCAATCTCAGCCACAATGGCTTCCTTAATGCGCTCTCGGGTAAGGGCTTCACGGTCAAAGGCAAAGTCAAAGGGTGGGGCACAATCAGGTTCATCATCAGGGTCATGATACTTGGCCAGGAAAGGGTGACGAAGGGCAGCAGCTGCTGAGATGCGGGCACTGGGTTCAAAACACAGCATGCGGCCCAGTAGTGAGAGGGCCTGGCGGTCAGCACCTGGGTAGACTGTCTCCCAGGGAACAGGCTGGCGTGGCGGGAGGCTCTGGATATAGGCCCGCACTCTTTCAGCCCCTACAGCCTGAATCACAGCTGGTGACGGGGTACCCAGCACCATCATGATCAATTGTAATTGATGCACATAGTTTTTGCCTGGGAAGAGCTGGCGCCGGGCCAACATTTCACCAAAGATGCAACCCACAGACCAGAGGTCAATAGCCTGGGTGTACTCATGCAAGGAGAGCATAAGCTCTGGGGCACGGTACCAGCGAGTAGCCACATACTCAGTCATGAAGTACTGGTGCTCAGCTGGGGAGGTACACAGGCCACGGGCCATACCAAAGTCACCAATCTTGAGCTCACAGTTCTCATTCACCAACAGGTTGGAGGGCTTGAGGTCACGGTGGATGACCTGAGCTGAGTGCATGTACTTGAGGCCCCGCAGCAGCTGATACAGGAAGTAACGCACATGCTCCAGTGTGAGCGGCTGTGAGGAGTGGATGATCTGGTGTAGGTCGCTCTCCATCAGGTCCAAGACCACATAGCTGGAAATGAGAGGTATGGGTTGAACTAACCATATTACAGGCACAAGCCCCATTCTTACCATGGACTCCTGACTGTAGACAGGTAATGGGATTACCCTGGGACCTCAAAGGCCTGAGGGCAGGGTATGGAAGAAGAGCACCAATTCTAGATTCTCTACATCCTTTCCATGAACTGGATTGAGTTACTTTCCCCCAGATCTAGTTTCCCTAACAGATGGGGTTCAACTATACCAGGAATGGCCAACAGGTATAGTTTCGGAAGTAACTCCATTGTTTGACAGTGGCTGCTTAGGAGACTTCTGGGAAGATGGCAGAGTGGTGAGCAGTAGTAAATCAGCCTCTCTGGGATTGGGAGAACAGATGCTGGAGTTCAGCATCTTGGGGAAGAAAAGAACGAGAGAAGTGGTAGTGCCTGCTTAAAGGACTATGATAAAAATTGTGAAGGCTGGTCCATTTTTTTTTTTTTTGGTACCGGGGATCGAACTCGGGACCTTGAGCTTGCGCAGCAGGCAGCAAAACCACTGAGCTAAATCCCCGGCCCATGCTAGTCCATTTTCTATAAGTATTCTGTAATCAATTAATGATGTCTGCTATGACAATAAGATGGTACAGTGGTAGGATGAATGTCCTATGTCTGCCAGTGTACATACTCAGATTTTATAAAACTGTTATACCTGTACTCATCTTGAGAAATAATAGCTGTCTTGGTCGTCTCCCTAAAGAAGCACTAGTCTGGAATTGTGGTGATTTTCCCAGTCTACCTCACATTAGATACAGCTGCCCTTCCAGAACTTAGAAACATGGCCCTGGCCTTCCAAAATGATTCTAACTATGCCTCCCTCTCCCATGCTGCTCCTTACACAGATTTGAACTCTCCATAGGGCACAGTAGGCCTCAGGATGTCCTTGATGGCAATGATATTGTCATGCTTGAAGTGTTTGAGGATCTTCAGCTCCCTGAGAGTCCGTTTGGCATTGGTCACCACATCAAAAGCATTTGGGATCTTCTTGATGGCCACCTGCTGGCCTGGGGAACAGGGAAAAGGCAGATACCAGAGGGTACCTTGATGTAACTGCAGGATCTTTTCAACACTCACTTCTAGGACGTAAATAATGGCAGCTACCATATGAGCCAAGCAAGGCAAGTACTAATAATAGCTCAATTATAGGTGAATAAACCTGGCTCAGTCACTTGTTGGGGGTTGCACAGCTCCTTAGTGGTAGTCTTGACTCTAATGCCTGTGTTCATTCTCCTCCCCTATACTCGCTCTCCATCTCAGATCTCACCCATCCCACCACCAGACCCTTGTGTCAGTCTCTGGCTCTAGAATACCTCAGGGCCAGCTCGGTTCTGGTCTAACCAGGGCTGTCATTTTTCTAAGGAGGGAGTAGGGTGATAGGATGGCCAAACCTGAGAATGGTGCCTAACTGGGGGCCTGGTGCTTATCAGTAAGAGCTGAATTGAATCAGAATGCACAGTCCAGCTTTGCTTCACCGCTGGCTGAGTCGGGGCAGGTTCCTCACCCTCTCTGGGAAGCAGTTTCCACATCTGTGAGAGTCTCAAGAAGCTCACCCGTGAGGCGGCGGCGCGCAGAGGACACCACCCCATAGGCCCCATTGCCTATGGTCTCAATGATCTCGTACTCGTCCCCCACGTCAAAGGTCACATCAAAGGAGCGGGCTTTGAGAAGGGCCAGATTCTTGGCAGCGACAGAGGCAGTGGTGTGGGCGGGTTCTGCCTTCACCGAGCCGGGGGGCTCCCCAGAGCCGTCCTCGCCATCTTCCTCCTTTAAAGGCTCGGCCATGGTGTCTGTGTGGAGACGCTGGTGAGGAGGGGCCCGCCCCCTTGGGCCTCAGTTTCCCCTCCGCGGGCTGGGGAGCGGAACCAGAGAATCTCCAAATTCCCTAAACCGACCGATGCTGCGTAGGGGGCGAAAGACAGCGCCAGGCATGCAGCAGACATCCCGGGAGTCGGAACCCTGAGCTGAAGCCCGGGTCCGAGATGGGGGAGGGCGCTGCGCAGCGCGGTCCAGGAAGAAAGGGAGGGGCGGGGCAGTGGGGCGTCCTCCGGACCACACTCACCGAATGGCGCCTAGCCCCCACGCCTCCTCGGCGCTTTGGAGGTCCCTGGGCTCGCCGGCCTCCTGTCCTTAGCGGGGGGCGGGGGGGGCTTTCAAGACTCGCCCGCTTACTTGGTTAGGGACCGGGGCCACCACCTCAGCGTGGCGCACTGCCCAGTATGTCTCACCCCCGCCCCGTCCTACCCCGTCCCCGAAGATCACGCTCCCTCCAGTCTCTGGCCAATCGCTGACCGGCCTCCGCGGAGGTTCCACCCCTTCAATTTGCTGTACCCAATCCAAGCCCAGGGGTCAGTAAAGCCACGCCTCCACCTACCCGCGCGCGCCCGCCGCTGTCCCGCTCGCCGGTGGGAGCCGCCCAAAGGGTGCTTAAAGCTTCGCAGAGGTACTTCTCGCCTGGCTCTGTCCTCCGACGCATGCGCGCCGGCAGCTTGGGGAGCCGGGTGACTAGAGAGCAACGCCCCTGCACGTATGCGCACGCGCTCCCGCCTATCAGCTCTATTTCCCCAGGCCAATCGCCTTGAGCTCAGGGACTAGCCTGTGTTTCTGTTGGGCAGAAATGCCCAGGAGTGTTATCTCGGCAGCCAGCTCCCGAAATCCCCCTTCTTTTGATTCCTCCTTATTTTATCAGTCATCGTCCGGGAGATTGTGCTTCCCACTTTCTCTGTCCTGGGAATTCTGAGAGTGCGTCATCCTCAGTAGAGAGTGACCAGTCTGGTCCAACCACAGAGATCCCAGTCCTCCTGGATTCCAGAGCGCCCGTACTGAAGCCGCCACTGATGGATGGTCCTTTCCACACAGCTTGCGGCAAACCTCTGCTCCTGGTTTCCTATCCTCGGCGTGTTCCTGTTCTCGCCGCAGGTTGCTCTCTTGGGTGATAACAGCGCTTTGGGCAGAATTCCATAGTTTACTCATTCACATAGCAACTGTCTCTCTACGGCCCAGTGCCGAGCAGGCTAAGTAGACGTAGTGGGTTGTGTGCTCTGGGCGAAAAGGTTTTCAGCAGGGAGCTGGAGTAGGGCTGTAAATAGTGGTTTTGGAATTGGAAGTCCAAAGATTTCTGGGTTCCCACCAGGTGAAATGACAAAGAAAGGCCCTGCAGTTTTTTGAAAGTGTATGTAGGCCGGGCCAGGGATTTAGCCGTGTGGTGCCGCCGCCTGCCTTGCAAGCGCAAGGTCCTGAGTTCGATGCCCGGTACCCAAAAAACCCCCACAAAAAAAACCCAAAAAACAAAAAAACGTGTATAGGCTGAGAAGAAGACAAACAAGTTGTCTACAGGTTCTTCCTTTGCCCTGAATGACCAGTGAATGGAAGAGGGAGACAGCAGTGGATCCCAATAGAGTCTGAGTGCCACATTGACCATTTAGTCTTTAAATTGCAAACTAAAGACCCAAGGGTGGATCCAGGCCAGAAATGAATTTTGGTAAACCTGCACTTTTGTTTACATTCTCCACTCTTTCTCTTGTTCTTTGCTTTTTACTAAACTATACAGAAAGTTCCACATGTCTGTAAATTTTCACAAACCTATGCATTGCATTCAGCCGCCTTTTCTTTCTTTCTTTCTTTCTTTTTTCTTTCTTTTTTTTTTTTGTTCTTTCTTTTTTTGTTGTTCTGGGCTTCGCGAGTGCTAGGCAAGCATTCTACTATTGAGACGCCCTACCCCACCCCCTACCCCCCGCTGCCCTAGCCCCTTGTGTATGGCATTCAGATAGAGAAACAAAGCTACTCTTAAGACTGAGGCCGAAGGGTCCCTGCGAGTTTGAGGTCAGCCTGGCTAAATAGACCCTGTCTCTAAATAAATAAATATGAAAATTACGGCCGAGGATTTAGCTCAGTGGTTCCGCCTCCTGCCTCGCAAGCACAAGGTTCTCAGTTCGATCGCCGGTACCAAAAATAAATAAATAAATAAATAATAAAATTTAAAATTAAAAAGGGCTAGGGATGTAGCTCAGTGGTTGAACGTCCCTGGTTCAATTCCCAGTACCAAAGAGGGTAGGAGAACCCAAACATTACCAGCCTTCCAGAAGTCCTTTATTTTTTCCAGTACTGACAGGGCTTATTAGTGGTGGTGGTGTGGTCTTTTGTGATTGTTTTTGAGACTGTTGTTGTTTTTGACTGAATCTTAAGAGGCTTATGGGGATCTGTGCAATAAAATAGAAGAGTAGTCTTGTTTTTTAAAAAATCAACGTGAGTAGAAATAGTTATGAGTATTATAAATAAATATATGTTTAGTATTTAGACATGTAATGATTCTATTGACCAACTGAATTAAGGTTGAACTATAAAAGTGTTTCTGATTTACCTGACAGCATAACAAAAGCAAAATTGTCTTGCATAATTTGCACAGAACATTAATAAATCACACTCATGGGAAATGCGCATTTTTTTCCCAACAGTGTTTCTTTGATGGCCTTCCTTCAGGTAATAAAGTAGACAATCTTCCCTAACTCTGAAATATGTGCTGTACAAGGATCCACTGTCTGTAAGCAGAGGGCATACAAAAGCAGGACACATTAAAAAAAAATTTTAGGGGACCAAGTAGACATCTGTCTGGTGGTCCTGTCTGATCCAAGAATAAAATGTAAGATACCAGAAGTTATTAACAAACTCTATAACTTTTAAATATTTTGCAAATACTTAATCTAGGCTTGGTGTATACATTGCATATAAGTCAACATTCCTGCCAAGAAAACTCCTTGATTACTGTTTACTTTTCAATCTACCATGACCTACTTTGATTCTGCCCCCACTAGACCCTGATTCTGTCCTGGAAAAGGCATCAGTTATCCAATTAGAGTCAAACCCAATAGAAATCCTTCATCCTTGCTTTACTGAGCTCTCAGTTGTATGTGACACAAGCGACCACTTCTTTAAGAAAAAAAAATTACTGAATAATGCATTCTTAAGGTTCAAAAATTCTAAAAAGTAGAAAACTGTGATTCCACCCCCTGGTGACCACTAGAAAAAAGCAATTCAAGTGTAGTACATAGTCCTACACACCTCCCTTTTGTGTACAAAAGGTCACATACACAGTTTCCCTGAAGATTGTCCCATGTCAATAACTGGACAGGTCCCTTGCCTCTCCACCCCTTTAAAAATAACAGTTTTTTGGGCAGGGGATTTAGCTCAGTGGTTCCAGCGCCTGCCTCGCAAGCACAAGGTCCCAAGTTCGATGTCCAGTACCAAAGGAAAAAAAAACAGTTTTTTGAGATATATTTCAAACCCTAAAACTCACTATTTTATAATGTACAGTTCTGTGTTCTTTACTACATTCACAGGGTTGGGCAACCATTGCCACTGCCTAATTTTAGGACATTTTTATTACCCCAAAAAGAAACCCATTAGAAATCAACATGTAGGGCCGGGGATTTGGCTCAGTGGTTTCGCCGCCTGCTGCGCAAGCGCAAGGACCTGAGTTCGATCCCTGGTACCAAAAAAAAAAAAAAATGGAAATCAACATGTATTTACCTATTCTGGACATGGCATGTACTGTAAATGGAATCATATATGTGACCTTTTGTATCTGGCATCTTTCACTTAGCATTGAGTTTTAAAGGTTCATCCATGTTGCATTATGTAACAGTATTCCATTCCTTTTTTTTTTTTTTCCTTTGGTACTAGGGATCGAACTCGGGACCTTGCTCTTGCAAGGCAGGCAGCAGAACCACTGAGCTAAATTCCCAGCCCCTCCATTCTTTTTTTCTGCTGAATGATTTTCTGTTTCGTTCATCAGTTGATGTACATTTAGGTTGTTTCTTTTTTTCTTTTTTTTCTTTATAAATAATGTACAAGTTTTTGCATGGACATATGTTTTCAGTTTTCCTGGGTATATACTGAGGGATGGAATTCCTGCCTCATGATAACTATATGGTTAATTTTTGAGGAAGTGTCAAGCTGTTTTCCTCAGCAGCTGCACCATTTTACACTCTCACAGAATATTTAATATTTATTAATCACTCTCATCAGGTTCTCCACATCCTCACCAACACCTTTTATTTTCCTCTTTTTATTAATTATAGTCTAGTAGGTGTGAAGTATTATGTCATTGTAGGGGTTTTTGATGCTTTGTTTTTCAGGGCTAGGGATTGAAGCCAGGGCCTTGTATATGCTACACATTTGCTCTAGTACTGAGCCATATACATGACCCTTTTTTAAATTTTGAGACAGGACTTGCTAAATTGCCTGGGCTGGCCTCAAACTTGCTGCCCCAGCCTCCCAAGTAGCTGGTGTTACAGACCTGTGCCAATATGCCTGCGGCACTTGTGGTTTTGATTTGCATTTTCCCAATGACTAAGAATGTTGAGCATCTTTTCAAGTACTTATTGGCCAAATGGCCTTTTGTGGGGGAAATGTCTATTCAAATGCTTTGTCCTTTTTTTTTTTTTTTTTTTGCAACAGGCTTCTTGCTAGGTTGCTCAGGCTGGCCTCAAACTTTCTATCCTCTCACCTCAGCCCCCGGTAGCTGAGATTGCAGGCATGGGCCACTGTATCCAGCTTCTTTGTCCATTTTTAATTGGGTTATTTGCCTAGTTTTATTGTTGAATTCTTTATGTATTCTGGTTATATAAGTCCCTGATCATATACATGATTTACAAATATTTATTTTTCTTCCTTGGGTTGTCTTTTCACTTTCTTTATAACATCTTCCTTTGTACACAAGTTTTTGGGGTTTTTTGAGTTTTTAATTTTGATGAAGCCCAATTTCTCCATTTGTTTTTATCACTTGTGCCATAGATGTCCAATTAAGAAACCCCTCATTCTTTTTTTTTTTGGTACCAGGGATCGAACTTGGAACCTTGTGCTTCTGAGGCAGGTGGTGGCACCACTGAGCTAAATCCCTGGCCCTTCCCTTTTTTTTTTTTTTTTTTTTTGGTGCCGGGGATTGAACTCGGGACCTTGCGCTTGCGAGGCAGGTGGTGGAACCACTGAGCTAAATCCCCGGCCCCCCCTCATTCTTTTTTCACAGCTATATAATATTCTTTCACAAATGGAATCTGTTTAACCAAGACCCTATAGGTATACATTTAGATTAGTTCAAATTTTTTGCTATTGCAAACAGTGCTGCACTAAATTTTTTGTACACATTATATTGCACAGTGCAGGTGTTTCTGCAGGAAACATACTCAGAGTAGGAGTGCCAACTTAGAGCATTACATTTGTAGCTTTAACAGCTAATGTCCAATTTCTATCTTTAGAGATTGTGCCAGTGTAGACACCCACTAGCAGTGTGAGAGGATGATTCACAGGGTGCTTTTTCAAAGATCAGAATTATTTCTTATGTTAAAAATGGAGTATACCATGTCATAAAAATCCTGATTTCTGGTTTCTTCTGGAAAATCAGAAGATCTGTTAACATTAGACCTGTATTTCCACATGGCAATAATGTGCTGGAACCCCAGCAATGAAAAGGCACGGGCTCTCCAGTTCCCCCACAGTCCCTCCTGCATCCTAGCTGCCTCCCCAGCAGAGGCCGAGAGTCTGATGCCATTTATCATGGTACTTGTAGCACTGTGCCCTATGTCTTCTTAAAAGCCAAGAAATAAAACAGCTTAGAAGACATGTGTTTCCAAAACAGAGACAGAAACACACACTGTGGTTATCTGAGCTTGATTCCTGGTTTAGGCTACTGGAAGCCTTTGGAGATTTGAGTAGGACAATACCCTTCAGAGCTTCCTTCCTGAGGTCCAGGGTCAGAGTGGGCCAGAGTGAGGGCAGCTAAGGCTCTGTCTCTGAACATCCTAGGACCACACTGAGGACCAATCCTTTGGGGGACAAGAAACATTCAAACTAGGGCCCCTGTGGTTGGCTCCAGAGCTGACATTGCCCTTCCCAGAACATTCCCTAAGGACTGCCCTGCGTGCCCTGGGTGTGGTGATGCAGAATTCCCCATCCCACAGGGAAAGACCCATCACTAAGCCTGCAAGGATTGTGGAGGAGGTAGCAGTCAGTGTAGGGACCAGCTTCCCCAAGTCCAAGGTGTGGTGGCAACTCCAGCTTGTCTGGTTTCCTGTGAGATCATCCTCTGCACCCATCTGTGATCTGCTCCCTCTCCAGTTTCCTCTCTCAGATCTGCAGGAAGTGGCTGAGGGCCACAGCAGGTCCAGGGTCAGTTAGGGTGTGGGCCAGAGTGAGGGTAGCTAAGGCACTGCCAGGGGGAAACACCCTTCCAAGGACTGGCAGCCAAACTCAAGTGGTGAGCATGCCAAAGCAGCTGTGAATCTCCACCTTCTTTCACCAGGCACCTGAATATGGGGCTGGCTGCCAGATGAAATTCAGGATGCCCCATTAAATTTTAATTTTGGATAACAAATAATTCTTGATATATATATATATGTACATATATATATATATATAGCAATCAAGTATTCCAAGGGTCTTGTATTTGTGTGGGATGTGTGTGTGTGTTTGTGTGTGTGTGTGTGTGTGTGCGTGCGCGCTAGTGGCTGGGAATGGAGTGCAGGCCCCTTGTCCTGAATTTTTACTTACTAAAATGGTGATTCTACCGGGATGACCATACCCACCCAGCTTTCCCCTCTCCCTTCACACTCTGTTCCCCACAACGTAGCCAGAGAGTTACTATGAAAACCCAAGTCACTTCATATCCCTCCTCTGTTCAACCCTCCACACACCTTGAGGCCTTGATCATTATGGGGTAAAGCTCTCTGACTTCACCTACCCCCAACAGTGTGCTCAAATAAAACTACAATAAAAAAATTGGGGGGGGGGTACCGGAGATCGAACTCGGGACCTTGCACTTGCGAGGCAGGCGGCAGAACCACTGAGCTAATCCCTGGCCTACAATAAAATATTTAAAAAATAAATCTCTGATTTTAGCCTTGGCCAATATCCATGACATAAATATTCTTTCCTTCGAACTTGAGGAATTAGGGGAATACCCAACCCCCAAGTGAGGAGAGACCAGGAATCTTCATAGCCCTTCAATTAAATGTCCTTCACAGGACTGTTAGATAGTTTCAACAACGCTCTCCTCCTACGAATGATGATCCTGAGGCCAGAGCCAGGGAACGAGCATCCCAGGCCCTTATTGCACATGGAGACAGGCTGAGGATGGGAACCAAGGGCCCAGCATACCATCTTGGGCTCATCCTCAAACCCAGACCTGGTCATTCTGCTGTGTTCTCTCCCACTCTGACCTCAAAGACCTCCACTCACTCATTCACTCATGTGACCTTTGAGCAAGCACTTAGTGACTCCAAGGCAGCTGCTCTGCCCAGGGCTGAGTCAGCCAGGGAGGCTTAAGTGGATGCTGGTGCGGTAGGACTGTGACTGAGGAGCTGGGGGGCAGAGGGACATTTCAGCATGGAGGAACAGCATGTGCAGAGAATGCAACATGCAGAACACTACAGAATTGTGCACTTGGATGTCAGTGGGTTTCAGGGCAGGTGGATTTCCACCCTGAAATCCAGGAAATGAACTCACCACTGTTGGGAAGGTGGGCACAGGAACCCAGCACTGTGTGGTGCATGGTGGACAAGGCCGCATCAGGAAGAGCCAGCAGGAGCTGTTAAGGACAGGTGATGAAGGGTGTAACTTGGCCATGCTTATGCAAGTTGGCCATGCACCTGGCCTGTGCCATAGCTGCAGGGAACCACAGGCCTTGCAGGTGGGGGCCCTCCACTGGAGAGCCAACATGAAGAGCTAGGAGGAAAGACCCAAAGGGTGAGGAGGAATGATCTGGGGACTTGAAGTCCCAGAGACCCTGGTCCAAGTCCTGGCTCTGCCTCCGACTCACTGTGATCTTGGGAAATCACGCCCTCTAAGGTTCAGCCTCCCTATCCATGAAGGAGGTGGCGCACTGGTCTTGTGTTGCTGTGAGGAGCCCTGTAGCAATGGCTGCTCAGAGCTTTGTGGGCAGATAGGAGGAGTTCCCTGTAACTAGAATGGCATCCTGGGAGTGGGATCTGCAGAGCCCAAAAGTACCAAAGTCTGTAAGCAGCATGCCTAGAGCTGCCCACCATGAATCTGAGCTCAGGTCCTGCTATGGAAGCTTCCTCTTCTGCAGGCAAGTTCCCTTTTTGCCTGGTGACTTGGGCCTTGCGGGGGCAGTGGGGAGGAGGCACTGGAGAAGTTAAATTTCCTGGGCTGACAGGGGAAAGGCCAGACACAGCTGGAACAAACCCAGGCCACTCTACAGATGTGGCCACTGCTGCTGTTCCTACTATTTGGTAAAGAACTGTGGGAGAGGACCGGGGAAGTACAGAGGGAAGAAGCAAGCAACTGTTGAGGGCTTGCCAGGAGGGCTGGGAATCCAAGTTCTCTTACAACCAGTAACTCAGCCTTGGGTTTGGGTAATAGAAACCTGGAACCAGGATAGAGAAGGTATCAGGCAGTGGAGGAGGTATCCAGCCTGCAGGGAAGAGCTCTGTGCAGACTGGGCATGACCTTTGAAGATTCCACAGGTGGGTCCCAACTAACAGGATAGGACAGATGGATGGCTCCCCTAAAGGAGGCCCAGGTGCCTGAGCAGAGTGAGCTCCAGGTCTTGACAGAAAAGCAAGCAAAGCTGGAAGTAGGGAGCAAATTGCGGGGACATGGGAGGAGTTCAAGGAAGGCTCATTTTTGAAAGCTGAATAGGAGTTCTTTAGGTAGATAAGGCAGAGAATGAAATGCCAGGTAGAAGGAATGGCATATGCAAACCTGGAAACATGAAAAAACATAAGCATCCTAAGAACTACATTTAGGAATAAGAAGAGCTAAAATTGTATTAAACTTCAGAATATTCTAAATACAGTACAAGACTGTAGGAGACATCCCTGCCCAGTACCAGTGGGCTATGAGTGGCACGTGCTTCTTGCCTTCCCTAAATCAGGAGTCACACTGAAGGCCTGTGTGACTCAAATGGGCATGTCAGGTAGCAGAATTGGGCTAGTATTGCTCCTTTGCTAATGGCTGTCACCGAGGCCTAAGTCCTGGTCTGTGAAGTAGCAGGGCCCTGTTGAATTATGTGCAGCTAAGGTCAGTGTGACCCCAATTAAAATCCTTTCCCCTGATATCTCACTGATCTTGTGGAGTGCTTGTTAATTGCGCCTGGTCCCAGTACCCGTTTCTTCTCTCCTAGCAAGATAAGCAGTGCCTACTCCCTAACAGCCCTACCTGGCACCATCATGCCAGGCGTTTAGCAGTAATTCACTAGACGACTTCAAAGCTCCCTAGCTCCCTATTCCTTTTCACGACTGTATTCAATAAATACTGGATGCACTTGGGGGCTTTTGTCTTTGTTGCCTAGTGCAGCATTGATCAGGACCCCAGACTCAGCTTCACTATAAGTCCCATTCCGTCTATTCTTTAACCTTTATCCAGTGCTGTGGTGGCTCACGGGAGGCTGGGACCTACTGCAGGGGTCTCAAGCGACATCCGTTCACCCTGACCCTTACACAAGACATATATCATCACATTTAATCCTCACAACAGCTCTCAGGGTATGAGGAAGAAACTCGAAACTCTGAGAGGTTAGGTAACTTTCAGAGGCCTTATTTTCCCAAAGTGCAGGGCCCAGGCTGGCCGAAGCGTATAGCAGGAAAGGCCCAGCCATGTGGCCTTGGCAGGTGAAGATCTTCCTCAACAATCACTACCACTGCAAGCGGGCCCTCAGCTCCCCAGAATGGGTGCTCATGGATGCCAACTGCTTTGGCAGGTGAGTGCAGGGTCTGGGCAGGGTGATGGAGAAGGAGTCCAAGAGGGTGTCCCCCATCTTTCTACCTCCCCTCTACCTATCTCCACAGCTGCCCTCATTCCCACTTCAATGTGGCCCTGGACCCAGATCAACTTGTGACATCAAGTCCAGCATGAGGGAGCTGCTCCTATCTTCAAGAGGACCTGAGGGCTCTAGATTAAGTGGCCCAGCCTTGACTCACCCGGTAAAGCCTCCAGCTCTTAGCAGAGCTGTGTTGCCCATCCCTCTGGCCACTCAGGTTTTTCCTCCCTGGCAGCTCTGCTGGGGCCAAGGGTTTGGACCTGCTATCAGCAGGGACCAGGGATGGTTGACAGCAGTGAGAAGCGCTGAGCTAGGGGAGGCAGGCGCTGGGGAGAAGCTGAGAACCTTGGAGAGGAATCCCCAGAGTCCCTGCCCATACCCCAACAGGCTGGCTATGGCCAGGCAGAGGGAACAGGTGTGGTGTGCCTGCTCAGCCTCCAGCCCCCACCCCGTGCTGATGGCTGGCGCTGGGCACTGCCTCATCCACCACTCTCCTGCCTGCTCCACGTGTCTTGGATGTCAGTGGCATAAAGCTTTCCAGAGGGTACTGTGTGAGAGTCCAGGAAGATGGGGTTAGACTAAGAGTGAAGTGTGAATGAAGAGTGTCATGGAGAGCAGGAAGAGGCCCAGGTTGGCAGCCGGGGACGGGCGACCTTGGCTAGCAGACAGGAAAGTGTGGCATTGGTAACAAGCAGGCAAGCTGGGCTGGTGCAAGCCCAAGAAACAGCCCCGCCTGAGGGTCTGTCCTCACCCTGCACAGATCCCTATCCCTCACCTCAAGAGCTGTACTGTATCCTGCTGAGATCACTGCACACAGTGTCTGCAAAGATGCCTTTCTGCTGCAACCTGACTGTCCCAACCTGAGGGACAGTCTGTCCAAGGGCTTGCAATGCACCAGGGCCCTCGTCAGCCCACCAGAGGTGGTGGTGAGGACTCCAGCAGGCCCTGAGCAAACTCAAGACTCCCTCCCCTCAAGTCCCTTCTCATGCCACTAAACTCAGAAGAGTTGGGATTGGCCATCCTCACTCCTGCTCTGGGGTCCCCCACTCCCCAGCATCCAGAGATCAGACTTAATCTGCATTCCTGAGGGCCACCCCCAAGCTTCCTGCTCCTTGATTAGACTTCCCCATCACATCCTATTTGAAAGTGGAGCAGCCTTCAATGTAGCCAGGTTCTAAGCTGCTGGGTGCATTCCATTATTTGCTAACACAAGCATTTTTGCTGAAAACTAATTTTTGTGCAATACTGAGCCTACAAGAAGGAAAGAGTTGGGTGAGGCTGGCACAATCTGTGGGAGAAAGCATTTTAACTGGGAAGAGAGTGTGAGGGGTAGCAGGGGAGTATGAGCAAGGTCCAGGGGAGGCAAACAGGTCCTTCCCTGTGCAATGTGTTGGACACGCAGGATCTCCAACCTATCAGGCCCCCACAGCCGCTCCTGCCAGATGTGTGTGAGTGCTAGCTGCCTACAGTCCCCTCCCCAACCAGGCACCCTTACTCACCCGGGGGGGGGGTGCAGTGGGTTCAGGCTGGGCTGTAACCCCACGTCTCTCCTGCATAGGTGGCTGTTGGGTCCCCTTGTCTGCTCCCAAGCTGGCACCTGTTTGCTGCAGGGTAGAGGACCTGGAGGCCCAGCCTCGCTGTAGCCTGCATACCCATGCACCCCTTCATTTCCTGGCTTAGAGATGGGGTCTCAAAGTCTCCTTTGACACCTGCACCAACAGGCACCCTTGGGCCTGGAGTGGCTAGGAGAAGGCAGAGGAGGTAGTGAGGGTCTTTAGCTTGTGAAGTCCTGGGTGTGAATCCAAACTCGGCTTACTGAACTGCTTCTGAACTGTGTCCAAGACACCTTCCCTGTCTGAATCTCAGTTTCCTCCCCCGTGAAATGCAGTTGTGTTCAGCAGGGCTCGAGGGCACAAGCCTCCAGCACTCTGGAGACAGGTAGGAGGAAAACAAGTTCGAGCTCAGCCTGGTCAACTTAGAGATTTAGCAAGATCCTGTCTCAAAATAAAAAATAAAAAGGGCTGAGGATGTTCAAAGGCACTGAGTTCAATTTTCTTTTTAAATGAAGATATGTTCAAGTGTGCATTCATTTAAAATGTAGTTACTGAGGGCTTACTATGTGCCAGGCAACAAAGATGCAAGACTGATGCGGCTCCTGGGCTCTTGGAGCTGGCAGTCTAGCGGGGGAGGCAAGCTTCAGCCCGAATTATGACAAGAATGAATTTGCAAATACAAATGTTGAGCGCTAAGAGTAGCTCCATCCACGTGTTAACAGAAGCCGTGACGCCCACGAGTGGGGTAGTGGTGGCCAGGGAGTAACGAAGAGAGTCACGACATGAGTCTGCTCAGCAGTTCGCCGGAGCACTGGGTGACTTGCCGCGCCTCCGTGGGGCTGTTTCCCCAGCTTCACAATGAGAAGTGACTTCCGTATAGGGATTCTTGAGGCCAGGAGGCAATTCTTGAGGCCGAAACATTTTCGGAGGCAAGGGTCTCAAAAGCCACCCAGACACATGCCCTTAACCTGAGGCAGGGAGCTTCTTGGCCCAACCTGAGGCCCCTTCTCAGCGCCGGGAGTTAAACCGCAACGAGCTGTGGTAGCGCTGGCCGCGCCACCCGCGTTCCTCTGCGTCCTACCGGCAGGGCCACAGCGCCACCTGGTGGCTAAGGGGTGTTTTAACACTTGGCTTCAGGTGGGCTTGAGTCTGAGGAACTTCTCCCCACGACTCAGCTTTTCCCGCTACCGCGCTTCAAGCAAAGTAGCGCTGAGTCACACTGCGCACACATTTCCTGCTGGAGTAATCGGATGCGGTCGGGTTCTACGAAGTGGGAGGGAAGGTCCTAGTATCCTCAAGGGAGATGTGGGCTAGTGTAGCCCCGCCCCATCTGGTCCCACCCCCACAAAGTCCCGCCCTGATGACCTCAGCTTCTAACTACGCTTGCGTGCCGCCACCCTCGCGCACCCTTTCGCAAAATCGCAGGGATAAGAAATGTGTCCCGCGCGCCGCGCCGTCTGTTTCCAAAGCGACCCCAGTACCTCTTAGCAACCACGCGAGGGGCCGAGGTGAGCCTCCTGAGCCTTTGCCATGGCCGCGACCAATCCCAGTGTCTTCCTGCTCATGGTCAATGGGCAAGTGGAGAGCGCCAAGGTAAGCAGACGCGGACTCCGCCAGGGCCCGTTCCCAGTCACCTCCAAGGCCCTTCCCCAACCCCGAGGCCTGCTTCGTGGCTTATAGAAGGCCGTGTCATTCCTCCAAGCTTCTGGGTTAGGCGGGGGAGAACGGCACCGAGGGGCATGGTGCCAGGTTGCTGGAGATCCTTAGCCTCAATGTGCCGTTGTGGAAACACCTCAGGAGGTTGAGCTGGTACCGAGTTCACATTTGGCTAAGCCTGTGGACCCGGGCTTGGATCGTGTCCACGTGGTTGAGTCACTGGCAGGAGCTTCCAGCGAGTAACGGGAGGAGCGGAAGCTGGGCGGGCACACAGGGCCTCGTCCTTAAACGACTGTCTAGGGCGTCTGTACTGTGTGCAGTGAGTGCCATGCTCGCCAAATCCCCATCCTTGAACTTGGATTAGAACTGGGATATTTGGGTTATTCTGATCCAACGATGGTGATGGCCTTGACTGTTTTCAGGGAGAATGTACCTGTAAGACTGAAGGGACAGTACTCACTATCCGGTCTACAAGGACCATTTATTATAAATATAACCCAGTCTCCGCCAGGTGCTCACTATGTGCAAAACTCAGCGTTCTGCCCTGCTCTATCCTCATAGAAACTTTTTCAAGGCAGATGGTGCTAAGGTCCTTATGGCTGAGGAAACTTGCCCAAAGGAAGTGGCGAAGTTGGAATTTGAGCCCAAGTCTGTCTGATAGGTATCACTTTGCTGCATTGTCCTTCCAGGCTGTTTGTTGGACATGAGCCTCATTATTCTTGTATTAGTGTGAGATTTGATGAAGATGGTTTAAGTACAGCTCTCCCAGGCCTGATGCTCAGTAGGAGTCTTGTGCCTTCCTCATTCACCAGGGATACTGCTCTAAGCTCCCACCCTTGTTCACCTCCACCTTGGCCTAGTACCCAAGACCATCCTCCCCTTCTCCTGTTCTGCCCTATGATGGTCTTCCAGCTGGGCTGAGTGCTTTCAGCACCTTCTTTCCCCAGTGCTCTTCCCTCTGCTCTAGACCGTTCCCTGTCCTCCAGCCCTAAGCTCCACCATGCTTATGCTCTATGTTCTTATGGCTTCCTGGGTTCTCTGACCTTTCACGCCAGCACTGTTCCCTCATCTGTGCTCACCCTTGTGGCAGACACAGAAAACCATGAAACTTGTTTCCTCTTCACAGTCTGATGGGGATGACAGACATAGACACAGGTATTCAGTGCCTTGATAGAGGAAAGCACAGAGCCTGAAGGAGCCAAGAGGTGACCCTGGGAGTCAGGGCAGGCTCTGTGAAGGGTGTGTTTTGAAGGATGAGCAGAAGGATGAGAGGATAGTAAGATGGGAAGGGCATATAAGATAGAAGGCAGAAGCCAGGCATGGTGGTACATGCCTGTAATCCCAGCAGGAAGATCACCATACATTTGAGGCCAGCCTGGGCTACACAGTGAGTTCAAAGCCAACCTGAACTACATAGCAAGCCTTGTCTCAAAAAAAAAAAAAAATTTAAAAATGCATAGCCTGAGCAGAGAGGCCCTGGGGCAGTAGCAACTGGGTCTCTCCCACAGATGCCCCCATGTCTAGGTTCCCAGGTACCTCATGTTCAAAATTCCTGTCAGCTGCTCCTGCCTAGCCAATACATGAGTCTCAACTTGAGTCCCAGGGAACAGAATTTCTATATCCTTTCTCTGCAGTTTCCAGAGTACGATGACCTCTACTGCAAGTACTGCTTTGTGTACGGCCAGGACTGGGCCCCCACAGCGGTAAGCTGGGCTCTTGGGTCTACTTTATTCCTGGCCTTTTTTTTTTTTTTTTTTGGTACTGGGGATCGAACTTGGGTCCTTGCGCTTGTGAGGTTGTGACGCAGGCGGCGGAACCACTGAGCTAAATCCCTGGCCCCATTCCTGGCCTTTTCACTGTCAAGGTCTCTGAAGGTGACTGTCACAACCTTCCCCTCCTTCCAGAACCGACTGAGAGGTAGACACTGAGTTTAGAGGGTACCTAAACATGAAATTGTTCCTGATGAAGCTGGTACAGAGAACACAGCCACCACCGGGGTCCCTGATGCGTCTCCCAGTCTACACTCCCTCACATAGTCTTTCCTATGAACTGGCACATGGCAGCCAGCAGGGATGTGTGGGCAGGCCCCAGAGAGCCAGCCAGGAATTGGCTAAGCTGTAGATGCATGGGGCCAGTCCTCTCCCCAGAGGTATTGTGGAGCGCCAGAGAATTGGGACAGTTCAGGGGCTCTCAGTCCAAGGCCTCCACCTGGAGAGAGGTGAAAGTGAAGACCTCAGTTGACATCATGCTTTACTGTTTGCAAAGTACTTATTTAATCCTTAGAGCAGTTTGGGAAGTAAGGGCCCAACTTGTGTGACCTTTCTGAGCCTCAGTTTCTTAATCTGTACAGCTGACCTAATAATACTTATTTTCCATCAGCCATTCATTGAATAACTATAATTGAGTCTTCTGGATGTTGAGGATAACCATGGTGACCAAAGCCAGACAAAAATCCTTGTCATCTGAGAGAACACATTCTTGGGGGAGATGGATAATTAGTACATATTCCGTTAGGTTAGCTAATGGTAAGTCCTGGAGGAAGAATGAAGTTAGCAAGCAAGAGCTGTGAGGGACATGAGGGAGGCTGGATGCTGGATGCTGGATAGGGTGGGCTAGGAAGGCCCCATGAGAAGGCTGCTTTTAAGTAAAGATCTGAAGGAAGGGAGGGAATAAGTCACGTGGAAATCTGTGGGGAAGACTTTCTGGGGCAAAGGAGCAGAGAGTGTAAAGGCCCTGAGGCACAGATATGCCTGGCATGTTTGAGGAGCAGCAGGAAGGCAGGATGCCCAGTGAACAGGGTGAGGGGAAGAGGGCTGAAAACATATAGGGAGGTATGGGGCAGATCTATGAACCTTCTAGGAGCAGAGGGGAGAAGCGCCTGTGCCTGGGGGAAGTCTGGCTCTGGTGTTGTCACACCTTGGTAAGATAATGCATTAACTTTCCAGACCTAAGAGGTGCTCTGTTATCTCTTAGATCTTTTTGTTTTACAGTGTAGGTCTCGGTAGAAGATGGTTGAGAAAAAAGCCCTCTCAACTGCCTCCCCAAGGTAAAGGGAGGGAGTATGGCCACCTGGAACTCAGACCAGCTGTCACTGTCATTGTCCCACAGGGTCTGGAGGAGGGAATCTCACAGATCACTTCCAAGAGCCAAGATGTGCGTCGAGCCCTGGTGTGGAACTTCCCCATCGATGTCACCTTTAAGAGCACCAACCCCTATGGCTGTGAGTCTGCAGCCTGCGGGGTGGGGGGCTGGAGCTCTCCTGTGGCATCCCCAAATGAGCCTGTCACTCATCCCACACCACTGGCCACATTCAAAGCATCACTACCCATTATCTGGGACCTTTTATTTTTGAGATAGGCTGGCCTTGAACTCACTATGTAGCCCAGGCTGGCCTGGAATTCGAAACAATCCTCCTGCTTCATTCTTCTGAGTGCTGGGATTATGGGTATGTGCCACCACTCCTGGCTTCTGGGGAGTGTTTTCTTTGATTATAATGAAATTAAAGCTAGGAGCCAATGACAAAAGGATGGTGAAAAAAAATCTCCATCTGTTTGAAAAATAAGAAAATCACTTCTAAAAATAGCCCATATGGCGAAGAAGAAATAATAATGAAATTAGGAAACATTTTGAATTGAATGATGATGAAAATATTCAGCTATTAAAACTAGGCAGAGGGGGCCGGGGATTTAGCTCAGTTGGTTTTGCCGCCTGCTGCACAAGCACAAGGACCCCAGTTCGATCCCTGGTACCAAAAAAAAAAAAAAAAAAAAAAAACTAGGCGGAAGCACTATTCTAAGGGTTTCAGAGGTGAGGAAGCTAAGATGCAGAGAGATTACATAACTTAATCTGAGGTCATTCAATAAGGGCTGCAGGATAAGGAGCCTGGCAAGCTGGTTCCCAGCCCCTCCTGGGGCCTCACTTATCACCTCAGACTGTGATCTCCCTACACATAAAGGACATAGAAACTAATGAGGTGGAGGCACCCAGTTAAGGACCTTAGTGTTAAGGTGAAGGACCTTGATGTTAATGGGAAATGGATGTACCTGTTAATATTTCAAAGGGAAATACCTGGAATGCCTTGCTATCTCTCTGTCTAAGAAAACCCCTGAATAGGCCCCCTCCACCCTGGTCCCATGAGCTGTGCTCTGCACACCTGAGTGTGACCACTTCCATCAGAGGAGGCACAGAGAGCAGGTAGCAGACCCTTGTCAGCTCAGGGGCCAGTGCCTGCCATAGGGCTCCAGAGGTGCTTTCTGTGCCCATCAAACGATAGAGCTGGGACAACACTGTGGCTCTTTCTCCCCTGCTATGATTTGTAGAGAGTGCCTGCCTGGGCAGTAGCAGAGCCACAGGAAGTTGCAGGAAGGGAAGGAGCCCTCTGTGTGCCTCCCTGGAGCCCACCACTGTCCCAGGCCTTGAATGCTGTCCTGGGACTCTGCTGGATATCCTGTTCTTTACCTGCACCCTTCATGGCTTCCGCACATGCTGACCCCAGCCTTGTCCTTTCCAAGGGCCACAGATCGTGCTCAGTGTGTATGGACCAGACATGTTTGGGAATGACGTGGTCCGAGGCTATGGGGCAGTGCATGTGCCCTTCTCACCTGGCCGGTAGGTTGTCACCCTGACCCCTTGTCCCTTTCTGGGCCATGCTGTCCTGGAGACTGGGCACCATCACTTGGCAGGGCATCTTGGGCTCAGGCTGGGAATGCCTTGGAATGCCCTGAGCCTGGACAGCTCAGCCTGGAGTATGGTGGGTGTGGCCCAGATCTGGGAAGAGGCCCACATGCAGGCTCCCAGTGTCACCCAGACCCCAGATGGGGAGGGGAGGGAGCAGACCCTGAGAAAAAGACTCTCCTAGACTCTGCCCTCTGCAGGCCGCAGCCACACACTTGGTCTGTGTGGGTCCCAGCACACTGTCAGAGGCTATGAAAGCACATCACTTTCCTACTACTGAGCACATGTTGTGTGTGAAAATATTTGTTTTAGGCACAAAAGGACCATCCCTATGTTTGTGCCAGAGTCTACGTCTAAACTGCAGAAGTTCACAAGGTGAGAGTTCTATGTGAAGCCCCCGGCAGCTCCTTCTAATCTTCTTGGAATGGCTGTCACATTCTGGCCCTTGTGATGTGCTTGGAGACCTTACCAGGCCTTCAGGCTGTTCTGCCTCCTGAGGACAAATGGAACTGGGGCCTGGGGTTGGGGCTGCTCAGAGTCCCTGGGATTCCTTAGCCCTGAGGAAAACATGAGGTTAGCATCAGAAGTAATCAGGAAGTCACTGTGGCCAGTAAGTGATAAACTAGGAGACTAGGGTGGGGTAGGGAGTGGGGAGACCAGGGAGACGGGCCTGGGCCGGGATACAGGGCCTATGAGAGGGCTCAGGGAACACATGCCTGTAGCAGGCTGCCAGCAGGAAGCCCTCTTACCCCTTATGACTTCCAAGTAGGAGCCTGGAGGGCCAGCAGGCCCCAGGTGACTGACTTGAGTCACCACTTCTCCCTGCAAGCCTGGTCAGTATCAAGGAGTGAGACCTGGTTAGAACCCTGCTGGGTGAAGGGACAGATAAGAGCCCAAGAAGCCACACTGAACTCTGAGACCTGCAGAGGGGAAGGACAGCATTCTCTACTGGCATCAGCCAAACAGTTTAGGTGCCCACTGTCCCTAGAAGCCCCTCTGGGAGGCCACTAGATGGGAAAGGGCTTCTTAGCCAGATGCCCCGGGTCAATGTCACCAAAAGTGACAGTGCCCATCCCTGGAGCTGTGTGGGAAGCAGTGGTCAGGTCGTCTCTGTGGGCTTAGGGAAGGGGGATGGGCTTTGAGAGCCCATATGTCCATCCTGCCATAGTATTTTCCTTGCTTCACATCCCACACCCCAGGGAAGGAGTTTGGGCCTTGCAATGAGAGGTCTCTGAGAAAAGGACTTCATGCTGAAAGATGGAGGACATACAGGCAGGCTTCTAGCCTGTGCCTAGGATGGCAGCTCAGTGCCCGGGCATCTCCAGCCCTTTACACAGGATCCCAAATGGGCAAAGCCATGTGTTCTTGGATTGTAGGACCAGGGAGGTGTCTGATCAGTGAAGGCAGCATGTAGTATCACAAAGTTGATATGCAAAAGTCCAAAACCTGTACCATTCAGCCAAAAGCAGGATGCTGGGAGGATTGTGTTCCCTCAGGAGGCTCAGGGAAAGACTCTGCTCCTGCCTCTTTCTGCTTCCTGTGGCTGCCCACTTTTCTTGGGTTATGGGTGGATCTCTCCTTGGTCACATGCCTCCTCCTCTATGTGTGTCACATCTCCCTCTGCATCCTTCCATGAGGACTGTGATTACATTAGTACTATCTCTGATAGAGTATCACTAAGATTATTCCAGATGATCAAGGATAATCTAGGATAACCTCCACAGTGTAAAATCCTTAATTTAATGACACTTGCAAAGAATCTCTTTCCAAATAAGGTTGCGTTCGGTTTCCAGGAACAAGCACCTGATATCTCTGGGAGCTCTTAGACTACTATAGCCCTCCAACCTAGTCTTCACATGGCAAGTAAGATGGTATATGCTCCAAGCCCCATACACACTCCTTTGCATTTATGGTTAAATTCAGCCAGATTACTACAGTGTTCTGCTGGCTTTGTGGCCTCTCCCCTGCTTGCTTCCCATCTGCCTGCTCCTTACCTGCCTTGATGCTTAGCCCAGTGGGCCCTTACCTGGAACATCCTCCCCTGAACAATCTGTCTTCTCAGCCCGATGAGCAAACCACTCTGCGTGCAGACCTAGCGAAGATGGTGGCGAGGATGGAATCTGCCCCCACAATAGAGGTTGCACCCTAGGCCTCAGTCCTCACAGCCACCTGCGAAGAGCCTTGTTCCATGATGGGGAAACTGAGACACATAGAGGTGGTGGCTCTGCCCACCCACTGGGAGTCAGTGAGCACCCCTCCATCACTGTGGTCTCCGGTCCTGCCCTGAGAGCCTGTGGAAGGCAGCACATGGAGAGTGCTGGTGCCTGTCCTCAGGGCACAGGAAGCACATTATATTGCCATGAGTACTAGAGGGCCATGTCCAGTGTCTGATGCCAGGAATCCCCCAGTTGGGTCCTGCTCACAGATGTTCTCCTGTGTCCCCAGCTGGTTCATGGGACGACGGCCTGAGTACACAGACCCAAAGGTGCTGGCGCAGGGCGAAGGCCGGGAAGGTAAAGCATGATGCCCCTCCCCACCCCAGTTCAGAGGCAAGCTGCAGCCTGGAGAGGGACTTGGGAGGCCCTAGTACCCAGGAGCCCAGGAAGTAGGTGGGGGTGAAGGCCAAGAAACTGCCAGGCATCTGGGACCTGGTACTATAGGAGAGGAGATGGCCCAAGAATTTTTTCAGAGCACCTTCCAGGTGAGTACCTAGTTGGAGCAGAGGGTTTGCATGTCTATTTGTCCCACTGTATGTTGTCTCTTGACTGCCCAGTGAGGGATATGGGCAAAGCACTGTCATCCCATTTCACAGAAGAGAGTACTGAGGCTGAGAGATAGCCAAAGCACCCTGGGTCTGCCCCAGCACAGCCTGGCTAATGCTATCCGTCTGTCCCCAGTGACCCGAGTCCGCTCTCAGGGCTTTGTTACCCTCCTTTTCAACGTGGTGACCAAGGACATGAGGAAGCTGGGCTACGACACGGGGCCTGCAGACACACATGGTATCCCGGGGCCCAGCCTGCCCCAAGGCATCTCTGGGTGAAGACACTCAGTCTGGCTGGGCAGCTGGGCAGCCCCGTTACTCAAGGACTTCTTTCTGGAGTCAGCCACTCACCCATCACCCTGAAGTGCAGCCTGGTGCTGTGGAGCGTTTGGGGACAACAAAATAGTTTTATGTAATAAAGTTACTTTTCAGAGAACCAAGTGGGGCTGCTTTCTCTTCCCTGTGCCACCGCTATCTCCACATGGGAGCAGGCCTCCAAGACCCTGCCTCATCTCCAGCCCTGTGGAGCATTGTGCTGGGTGGAAGCTGCAGGAGCCCCCAAAACTCGGTTGCGCCAGGGTGAGAGCATTGATAAGCCCCATGGCCCAACACCTTGGCATCTGTGAGGATTCCGGGCCACTTGCACACAGGTGCCTGTGGCACTACAACAGGAAGGCCTGAGATGAAGCCTTCTTACCTTCTCCATGCACACCCTGGCAAGTCATGTCCTACAACTTCCCTTTCTACAGCCTCAGGTGAGCCCCCCAGCCTGCCACAGAGCTTCCCTTAGTACAGCTGTCCCTGGCTGAGAGTCCTCAGCAGGATGCCAGGCTACAAACCACTGTGCAAGGCTCTGGCCTCTTACTGGACCATGCCCTAAGCAAGTTGCTGAACAGACTCTCTTATGTCCTTTATCTTGAGGGGCACCCCCATCCCTTGCCCCATCACTGTGTATTCTGGAACTCCTGGTCTGGCCTCAGCAAAATTCCTACATTCTGACCATCTCTGAAGCTGCCCTGTCCCCTATACCACTCTTGGGCAGCACTTTTACCCTCCCATTCCCATGCACCATGGCCCCAGAAATGGGGTGTGTCTTTGTCCTTCAGCATTTCCAGACCACTTCTTCAGCCTAGCTTCCAGCAGCCCCAGCCATCAAACCACACTGGTCATCATCTGTGTCACCAACATGCCTACCTTGCTTTTTCTCCAGCTATTCATGGTGGCATTGCAGCCCACATGAATGATCCCTCCAACAACTTGGCTTCTATTTCTTCACTTGGATTGACGTTAATCTCTACCTTGTAGCCATCCATTTCCAGGTTCGGAGTTGCTTGTTACCAGCCACTGCATCATCTTAAGAGATCTAGGGATCCCTCTCCCAGACCACTCCTTTCCTTGTAGGTCCTTCTCTGGGACCCTCAATCCACAGTCTCTCCAAGACCTCCAAGCCACCAGCCTTCCCCTTTTTGCCAGTCATCAACTCTTCCCTTGCTGGCTTCTACCTGTTTAATACCGGTTGTCATTACATGCACTCATCTATAAGTTCCGTGGAACCCTCCTTTCCTGTATGGCACCTGTCCAAAACCTCAGCCCTGCTGGGAACTTCTTACCCACTGCTCCACCTGCCTAAGCTTGCAGAGTACTGGCTGGCCCACCTTCCATCCCTGGCGTAACACAGAGGCCCTCACTCTGCCCAGAGCCCAGCTGTATTTCCCTCAGAAAACCCTCCACACCTCTTGTCCAGCCCTCCAGGACCCTTCCCACCCCTCCTCGAAGACCTCCCACCTGGTTCCACCACAACCCACTCCTCCAGAGATAGCACTTTTCTAATTCCTAAGTTTCCTCACTCAGAAATACACAAGAGGCCTCTGCCCTCTGGCTCTTCACAGTTGCAAAGTGCCCCCCCACAAGATGGCTGCATTGGCCTCAGGAAACTACAGGCAGGAATCCCTGAGGCCCTCCATTTTTTGGCCTCTTGTCTATCTTCTATGTATCTATCATCTAGCTATGTCTATGTATGTATGTATGTACTAGGAATTGAACCTAGGGAGTGCTGAGCCACATCCCTAGCCCTTTTTGAGATAGGGTCTCACTCAGTTGACCAGCCTGGCCTGAACTTGTGATCCTCCTGCCTCAGTCTCTCCAATGCTGGGATCAGAAGTGTATGCCACTACACCCAACTGTATATCAGGTTTTTTTTTATTGTTCTTTGAGGGGACATTTATATCCAATGAGATGCATAAATCTTAATTGTACTGTGTGGTGTTATTTGGTTGGTTGGTTTGGAATTATTTTTATTTTGTTCTTGTTTTGGTACTGGGGATAGAACCCAGGGCTTCACACATGCTAGGTAAGTATTCCATTGAGCTACACTCTCAGCCATATGCTGACTTTTGACAAATGCACAAACCAACTTGGATTGAGGGTCCTCATGCCCCTCCAGGATGATTTTGAGGCGGGTTATGTGGCTGCTGAGCTGACGGCTTTAGGGGAGAGACAGAATGTGCAGTGGAGGTTCGCTACTGTTGTGCTGTCACAGTAAATAGATAAAACTCAGGAAAGAACTTGCCAATTTGGAAGAAGAAATGGAAGGGAACAAAATGAATCTAAAAAATGTTGGTATCAAAAGATTGAAAAAGGAAAGCCAGGGGCAGTGGCATACATCTGTAATCCCAGCTACCAGGGAGGCTGAAGCAGGAGGGTTGCAAGTTCATCAGTCTGGGAAACTTAGCAAGACCCTATCTCAAAATAAAATTTATGCAACTCAGTGACAGGGTGCTTCCCAAGCAGGCACAAGGTGAAAAAGGACTGCCAAAAAAAGGTTGAAAAAGACTTTCTAGAATTGATGCAGATAACTGAAAATTGCTTTGGATAATAAAGACCTAATAAAACTTTCTCCCCATTTAAACACTGGAACTCAGTTTTTTGGTCAATACTGGATGAAGGGCTGGCCCTCCCATGGTGCTCCAGATGTCCTCATGGTAATCACCTTTAACTTGAAGCAGGGACAGGCCATGAGGATGACAGCTCTTGTCTGAGGACAAATTAACTTCATATGTGCATTCATTATCTATTGCTATTGCCCCTGCCTGCATTGTGCCTGCTGTTGTCCCATCAGCCCAGCAGTGTAGTACTACACCAGGAGACAGGGCCCTGTTGGTGGTGGTGGTGGTAGGGCAGCACCAAAGTAACTCTCCAACCAAAACAATTCCAACCATTTGTACTTGAAACTAATGGGAAGCAAAGAGCTCAAAAGACTGCCAAGGTTTGGAGGGCATGTGCTTCTACAGGATCTGTGGGCCTGGACCAATGCCTCTGACTTTAACAGGTCTTGGTGAGGAACATTCACAGGCAGCAGGCAGAAGCTGAGCACTGCCTCCCCATCTTCCACTGAGCTCTAACATCCATCTTGAATGTAGCCAAAGGGATACAAGATAGGCCTCCCCTAGAGGGCAGAGCCTGGGGCCGTTGAGGAAATGTTAACACCCTTCCCACCAGAACCATAGCTTCCTCAGGTTCTTCCCTCCCAAGCAGGGCCACCTCAGAGGTCTGGTTCTGGAACCAGTGACTGCCCATACCTTTCAATTCACTCTTCCATGAGTGGAGTCTCACCTGTGACAATCACCCCTGCTGCAATGTCTCCTTATTGTCGGAAGAGGGCATGGTGATCACCACTGGCTGGACCTGCCTTACTGGAGAAGCCCCTCCATCCTCCATGGAGACCCTGGGCTTTGAGCTAGAAGCAAAGACTGATGGGACCTTCTGATCCATGTGTGGAGGGAATGTCTTGGTCACCTAAGGCCCAGCTGTGACAGTGTCTGGCAATGTAGAAAGCAGGCCCATTTCTTGTTCCCCTGGGTAGAAAGGAAGTTGGACCCAGCTGATAAGATGGCAGGTTGCAGATCCTCCTGGAGCAGCTCTTCTATGGCATGGACATGACGTACTGAACATGGGAGACCTGAGGCCCAGCCTTGGAGCTGGCACACTCATTGCCACCTCCTTCAAAGCAGGTTCCATCATGAGGTCACAAGGGGATAAATGCTAGAAGGGGAAGGGCACTTGAGACACTTCCCCAGCATACCCTTCAGACTGCCTATGACTGCCCTACCAAGAGCAAGTCTCCTATCCTCTGTCCTAAAGGTTCAGGGCCACCAAGATCAAGTGGTGGCCTCACTAACAAGCCAAGCTGCTCCTGGGCAGAAATTGGCTCCCAAGCCCACCCAGTCCTCTCCTGTGGCTCAAGATGGGTAAAGAGTTGGGTAAGGACACAGCCAGAAACCGCATCATGATACAAATGATAAATTATATTTATACAGTAAATAAGTATCAACAGTCAACACATGTTCAAAACCAGCCACCGGCCCCTGGGTGCTTTCCTCCACCATGGTGCTCATCAGAAGGGGGCACAGTGGCACGTGTGAAACACATGTGGAAGTGGCCGGTGGCTTCATGATCAGTGCAGCAGGCAACAGGAACAACGTGCGCTCAGAACAGCCTGTGCCATGAGGCGGGGCGAGGGGCTATCTTCTTGGGCCCTGGTGGCACAGTGGTTGTTGTGTTGGGGCCTCAGTCACATCAGGATGGGCTACTGTCTATTACAAAAGAATCACTGACCCTAGGAGTTGGGTCTGGTGCACTGACCTGTAGGCTGCCAGGCTCCACACCACTGGAGGGAAAGCACCATCTGGGGCAGGTGCCCTCCTCCACAACCACAGTGCCTCTCACCCTCTACCAGCCTTCCTGAATGACACTGGAGCCTAAGGCCAGCTGCAGGCCTGCAGTTCCAGGAAGAGTGGCTGGTTGGGAACTCGGGCCTGCACCAAGGAGGAGAAGGTCTCACACAGGACTCAGAGCAGTCCTCATGCAGAGCCATCATGGCCTCCTGCAGCCCAGGGACCACTGCAATCTCTCCTGGGCTGGTGCTAGGGGTCAAATCTCTCTGGAACCAGAGAGGGGCAGGTAGGTGGTTAGCTGCCCTTGGAGCTGTAGGTGAGAAGTCTGTGTTTCAAAGCGAGTCAGAAACACCTGCTAGACTGCTGGGACATACAGTAGGACTCAGGGGACTGTCCCTTCCCTGGGGAAAAATAAAGTCTTCTCTGGTCTATAATTTGAGACTTAATACTTTTTTCACAGTGGTGAGTAGGACGAGGACAGAAGGAGGTTGGAAGAGGGAGATGATATTAGTGCATGTTTGTTAAAATTCTATCCCAGGTGGCAATGAATTTTTTCATCTTCTGCAACCTGTGTCTAGAGCTGGTCTCGAGCCGGAAGGTAGGTGGTTCAAAGCAAGCCCTGGTCCCTCACCCGATCTCAGTCTAGGGACTCTCCCCCAGGGACCCCTGGGCACAGCAGCACCTCACACCCAGGACGACCGCTGTTTCCAACCATAACCTGAGTAAGGACTGAGACAGAGGAGAGCACAGATGCAAGGCTAAGATGCTCCCTCTACTTCTGACACACTGTAAACAGAGTCCCTATTAATCCCTGTGGGCCTTTAATTAAAAAAGGAATTAGTTGATAAAACCAGTGAGTCACATTCATAGATTAGATTTTTTTTCCTTTAACTTCCAAGATGTTGGTATACTGGTAAGAAATAAAACCGCTCTCAGGATCTAGCTGAAAGAGCTGAGAGTTGATTGGTTTGTAATTAACCAAAAAAGGGAGACAGAGAAAGGAAAAGGCAACTGGAGGCTACAAGTCTGTTACTGGTGGAGTTGGTTTTTTTTCCCTTAAATAAACATCTTTTTTGTGTAATCAAATTCCCTATAAAGAATTTGCTTTAGGTTTCCTATAAGGCATGTTTTTGTCATTCAAACATCTCTTCCTTTTTAAGTTTTCTTACAGAGTTAAAACCATAAATAAGAGGATTTAAACCACTAAATGACACATGCCAAGATCTTAATTCAGCCAGACCTGGTAAATTCTATCAAAACTAGACAGTTAAATAAGAACCACGTTATAAAAATATTAGCCAAAAAAAGACTATTAGATAATTCTGCAAACTCAAATATGAAACTGTACTAAACAAAATATGTGCAAACGTGTACAAGCATAGAGCCATGTGGCAGGGTTATGCTCAGATTAGTTTTAAAGCTTGCTCTAGTGGATTTAATTCAAAAGTTGTCCATGGTGGTAGTGTTTACTTTGAACTCACACATGAGTCAAAGGAAAATAAAATATGCACAACCACTTCTCCAAAAGTCAGTGTCAGATGGGGCTGGCACTTCATCTGGTCCATACCCAGGACTGGGGCTGGGTCATGGGGGACAGAGACAAGGTGACTGTCCCAAGTTCCAGGCTAGGCAGCATTTTAAGGACCCTTGGGATGAGGCTGGGAATAAGGACAACAATGACAACTTCACTTCTGCATCCAAGGCCTCAGAGGAGCTTGGTCAGGCTGGGGAGAGGCAAGCGGCCCTGCCTCAGATGGAGAGGACACCCCACATGCTATTCAAGTCTGAGAGTTTGGGCTATAAAGGACAATCCTTTTACCAGGAAGCTGGAACTGAAGGCCCTAATACCCACCCCCACCTCTCAGCTACCACCCCACACAGAGTTCTCACTAAGTGTCCTCTGGCACGAGTGTTCCGGGCATTTGCTCTGGGTGGGTCCCAAGCCCAGGGCACTACAGAAGGAAAGGGTTGGTTGTGCCTGTGGCCTGTGCTGCCGAAGGAGGCATGCCCACACTGCCCACCATGTTCATCGTTGTGGGGCCCAGGGGTGTCAAAGTGGAGCCACTGGCCCCCAGAACTGGGTGTGGGGCTGCTGAGGTCATGGGCTCCACCCCTGTGCTAGGCCCAAAGGCTGTGCTGCTCCCCAGGACTGGACTCCCCCTCAGCTGGTTCAGCGTCAGTGGCTGGGGCTGGTTCACCTGGAAGGGATTAACAGGGGCCGAGGTGGTAGTGGTACCTGAGGAGAGAGCAGGAGGGCAGAGGTTGAGCTATTAGGAAAGCACTGTCCCCTCCAGTGGTGGGGTACAGCCACCCTCAAGAGATACAGCTCTCCATCTGTGGAGAGCTATGTTGTTTTGGTTGTTTTTTTGTTGTTTTTTTTTTAAATACATGGTCTTGCTATGTATTCCAGGCTGGCCATTAAACTCACTATGTAGTCCAGGCTGGCCTCAAACTCACAGCAATCCTCTTGCTTTGGCCTCCCCAATGTTGGGAATATAGGTGCGTGTCACCATGCCCAGCTCCATCTGAATTCTGAGCTCCAGGTCAGGGATACAAGTGTTCTGGTCCCTGCTTCACCGAGGGCCTGCAACAATGGTGGCCACATCCACAAGAGACACTAGCAAGCATCTGCTGACCACAAGAATTGACCTGTTAAGGGCCAGGATACTGTATCTGTGAGAAGCCTGTGACATATCCAGGGTCAGAGGGCTAAAAGAGACAGTGCTAGCAGCATGCCAGGCTCAGGACCCAAGGTCCTCTGGAGGGCTAGTGTCCAGAATGCTGTCAGCAGCAAACAGCTGCCCTGTGCCCTCATTCTATCTGCCCAGCTATGACCACAGATGCCTGGGAGAAAGGACTGGGGCTCAGGAACCACAGCATGTAGCTTGTGTGCCAGTACCTATGCGGCACCGTGGGACACCCTGTCTACCAACCTCCCTCAAGCAGGAAGCATCTTCTACCCATTATCAAAACAGCTGGGGATTCTTTGCCAAGAGATGTGGTTTCCCAGCATGAGTCTCCAACCCAAGGCAGCATGCTGGTCAAGGGTGGCCAAGTCACTACCATGGAGACAAGGCTGCTTGCTGCTCTTTGATCCAAGGAGGAAGAGGACTCTAAGAGTCACCCCTGGTTCACAGCTGAGGACATGGGAGACTGCAGAGGGGTAGGTGCCAGGAAGGGAAACCGGAACTGCATCTCTGGTCCATGCAACCCACAAATGACAGCCAAGACCACCTGTGTGGCCTGGAGAATGACCCCAAAGGTCCAGCAGGGCTCACTGTCCCAAGGCCCCAAGGAGATGTCCTTAGAGCTGAGGACATAGCCGTACAGGAGCTCTTCTGAACCCTGAGGACTCGCTGCAGGTTGAGTTAACAGGAACTACTGGGCAGGAATAGGCTCCAGGCTGACTGAGGTCCTCAGGCCCTAATCCAGCTCTACTCATGGAGCCACCCTGCCCTGGGCCACCATATCCTTCCTGACCTAGGCCTCAATGTGGGACCCAGAACTCCACACACTCCTCCACTAAGGCCACAACCTCAGGCCCTCTAGAGCCAATAGCCACTCCTCTGTAAGGCCTGAAGGAGGAACAGGTCTGGGATCCTCTGATCCTTTGTAGCCTGGGGCCTGGTCAGAGGCTCACACATTCCTCAAGGCCTTAGGGGAATCGGTGCATGAGAGGAAAGGCATCTTAGGGGAAGAGGTCATGTAGGCTGGGTGATGGGAGGAAAGAGGAGGGAGGATATTCTAGGCAGGGGGTGGAGAGTGTCATGCCTTGGAGGTAAAGGGGAGTTCTCTCATGTTTGAGGGACATAATAGAGTTCAGGGCAGCTGCAGGCATGATGTACATGGGGAAGGAAAGGGCTGGGCTAGGGATACCAGAGCCAGAAATAATGACCCTAGATACAGAATCAAGCAGCTGAGGCCCTGTTCCATAGCCAACATGGAGCCCCTGAAGGCCACAGAGCAGAATTCTGTGGTGGGGACTATGGAGAGGGTCCTTAGGTCCCCAGAGAATGGCTAGAGGGTCCCATTAATTTCTGCCCACAGAGGGCAGATGCTGGGCAGCAAACCCTGGCTCTTTCTCACCCCAGCACTCTGCCCGCCTCCACCTGACCCAGAACCAGCATTCTCTCCAGGGTCTCCTGTCAGGGCTACCCAGTTAAGCAGCTTCTGCTTGGTGCTCTCAACTAAGGAGAGGGGAAACTTTCTCCTCACATCCTCCCCTCTAAACAGCAGCTTCTATAACCCACCCCCATGTGGCCCTGGAGAGAGATGGCTGTATAATCCTGAGTTCCTGATGGATGTGCTCCTTTCTAGCCCTTGTAGCTTGGGCCTCACATGGAGCATGGTAGGAAGAGCCCCGAAAAGGGGGAGAGAGTCAGAGTCAGGTCCAGGGCCATCACACACCCAGTCTGAGGAAGAGCAAAGCAAGCATCCAGATGAGGAGTGGGCACTTTCCTACCTGGTGCTAGGAAGGGGTTAAGGGACTGGGCTGGTGGAGTAGGCCTGGTCACCAGCGAGTCCAAGTTCACCAAAGCAGCGTTGGGGCCCAGGAAGGACTCCGGTGTTTTCCGGGCACTGCTGGGCTTGCTTGAGGCAACAGTTAGGGTGTGAGACTCAAAGGGGTCAGGGCTTGTAGTTCCATTGTTCTGAGATGGTAGGGAGGTCGCAGACTCAGCTGCAAGACAGAAATACACATGGCATGGTGAGCATGAGGTCAGGGCCTGAGACCATGTACCTAAAGCTGCCAACCCCAGGAGCATAAAGCAGAACGCAGACATTCCTGATGCCAAGGCTCCCAGCACACACATACTGTGTACAAGACAGGATGTCCCCTCCAGCATTCTTTCCAACAGTCCCATGTAGAGACACACAGCCAGCCACGGGGCAGGTTAAAAAAGCCATGTACCCACATAACACCAAAATGAAGGGACATCTGAACAGTTAATGATGAGCAAAGAAAACTGTATCAAAATAATAAGTAGAAAAGGCAAAATTCAAAATAATATGTACAGCAAAACCCTTCAAAAATATTAAGATGTTATTTTGGGTTGTTGGTAAGGCATGGATAATTTACATTTTTTGTATCATTTTATATTTTCATTTGCTACAATGAACGCAAATTTCTTGACAGTAAGAAGAATGAAAATTAAGTTCTAAAATACAGTCAAAAGAGGGTATGCTGAGATGGGTTGGTGGGCACATTTGTCTTCCTGGGATACACTGTGGCCATAGGCTCAGCCTTCTTCACAATCACGCTCTCACTAAGTAATGCCACTTCTATGAACCCAGTCTAAGGGAATAACGCAAAATGTGAACCAGATTTAAGCACAAAAATGTTTACCACCGCATTATTTACTTTGGCAAAACAGGAAATGAACCTACAATGTCTCCCCTCAAATTGATTAAATACAGTTCTGCCTCGGTTCATGAACTTAATTCTTGCCATGATTCTGGTCACAAACCAAACTGGACAAGAACTGAATCAAATTCAATGGTTATGTTCAATGGTGATCTTATGGAGAAATTTGATTTGGTTCTCACCCAATTTGGTTCACAACCAGAACTGTGGAAAAGAACAGAGTTCGTGAACGAAGGTATCACCGTAAATTATTGGTGAGCAATCTATATGTCCTGAAACAGTGAGCACTATTGCTGAGCAATCATGAATTTTTAAAGTCATAGAAAATGTTTTAAAATGTTATTCCATAAAAATTAGGATGGGGCAGGACTTGACTTTATCTGACAGTATGAGTTAAACAAGAAAGACTGCTAAGAGTTCAGGGAAAAAAAGCTGGGTGTGTGGTAGCACAGCCCTGTAATCCCAGCACTCAGGTGGCTGAGGCAGGAAAATTATGAATTCAAGGCTGACCTGGATTACACAAACCCTGTTTCAAACAAACAAAAAGAGTTTAGAAAAAGATACCTGAAAGAAATATAGTGGCTGAGTGCAAGTAGGATTATAGATGGTTTTCATTTGGTGCCATAAATGCTTCCAATTTTCTACAATGGGAATCCTTCTACAATTGAATATAAATACTTGAAAGTCAATGCTGAACCAGGGCCAGGCTGCCTTCTCACTGAGGCATGAAGGGGTTGGAGGCAATGACAAGTTTGGTTGTACTCTGGCCCACAGAGACCTGTGGAATCTTGTTTTTAATTTAATAAAAGCAGACCCTTCAAATCACCAGGTTCCCAAAGCTGCCTCTAGTCTCCTTACTTGGAGTCCTTCAGTGAAGAGGGGGTGGAGGTGGAGGCCAGGGCTGCCAGGCAATTACCTTAGACCAGGCCCAGCAGGCCTGTGGTTGCTGTTGAGGGGATAGTGGGGAATAGAAGGAACAGGGGCCGGGGAGGAGGAGGGGGAGGGGTGGGAAAATGGCGGAGAAAAGCAGAGAAGGCAGAGGGAGGAAAGAGAGGAAAGTTGTGTGTGATTAGGAGGTAAGAAAGAAGGAAACTGTATCTAACCAGGACTGGGGTCTCCTAGGCAGCAGCTGTCACCTGGGGCTGGGGGATGGAGTGGGCAGAGAGTGGCCTCATCCATGCCCAAAGGGAGGCTATCTGGGAAAAGGAGGGATCTTTGGGGAGTGGGTAGTTGATGGAAAGAAGTTGATGGAGAGGATGGCTTAGACCTGAGGTGGGCCCGCATTGCACAGGGTGGGATAGAGGTGGGGCATCTGCAGGCAGCTGAGCAGCTCTGGCTGACCTACAGACATGGCCCAGGGGAGAGGGCACCAGACACAAAACACTGGGCTCAACATAAGGAAAAGTTAAAAGAAAAACTTAACCTCATGACTTTTCACTGTCAATGTGTGAATCCCCAGAATTAAAAGCTTCAGGCTCCCAAGATCAAAATGCAAAGAAAATGCTTGAAATTGGTGAGATCTGAAAGCTAGCTATTATTTCTTCAATAACTGAGCTGGTCAAATGTACAGAATATTATGGAAAGCACCTTTACCTACCTGTTTTTTTTGAAGTTCGGAGGTTGTCAAATTCAGAAAAGTCATCTTTAACTGTACCATTGAAATTACTGAAGACCTCAAAGGACCCTGAGGGTATACAGAGGCCAGTGATTGATGGCGTCTCATCTGACTCCACAGAGCTGCAGTTGCTCAGTCTACACTGGGGCGGAGGCCTCTCCTACTTACTCCACCTCCTGGGGCAGAACTCACTGGTGGGCTGAGGAGGACAGCAGGAAGCAGGGACCCTGGTCTCCCAGTACAGGAACAGGGCCACCAGCTTCCATCAGCCCACGCCAAGTGCAAGGGGGTTGGTGATGGTGCAGACACATTTGTGAGGTGAGGGTCTGCAGGAAATGACCTGAAAGAGTGGTCAAAGCCAACCCACTGGTCTGGAGTGAGGACAGAACCATGGCTGGGGTCCCCACATAGCACCTCTCCCAACACCCTCTAGGGGAGCCCCTCAGAGGGAGACGGGGGTATACAGATGGGCTTGTGAACTCCTACTCACTCCAGGGTGCTCAGGATCTAGGAATCAGGATCAAAAGCTAAGGAGGGGCAGAGAAGCAAATGCAGCAAACCAACAGGCCGCTGCCAAGGAACAGCAGAGCTACTGGACTGGGGGCTCTCAGGTCCTGGGCAAGATGGAGCTCTCACCCGAGGCGGATACAGGCTTGGCAGCCGAGGTTGCACCCCAGGCATCCATTGTTTTCCCAGCACTTGGGGGAGGTGGCTGTGAAGCTGCCCAGGGGTCGGAGCTCTGGGGAATAGAGTGTGTGCTGGCTGTGGTGGGTACTCCCCACGGGTCCACAGAGGCTGCTGGCTTGGCACCTGTGGAAAGGTAGGGTAAGGATTTAGAGATGCCTTCAGAAAAGGCTGAGATGAAAGGGGAAAGGATACTGTGGCCCACACTGGAGTCTCTGCTCTCTGTCGGGTGAGACAATCACCCAATGGGTACTGTTGTCCCCGCCAGCAAGGCTGAGCAGAGCTATAGCTCCAGCAGCCCACCCTTTGGGAAGGAAGAATGCCAGGCCATGAGATGGAAACAGCCCTTCAGAGAAGACCAGGGAGGACACAGCTGAGACCTCCCCATGATCCCTTCCATACAGTGGGCTTACAAGGGGCTCCCTAGGCCGGCCTCACTTCATCAGACTATGGGACAAGTCTATTTCCCCAGGACCCAGGCTCCCCCTCTGAAAGGAGCCTGGCAGTTCACCCACTCTACCCTGGCTCTCCAGAGGCCTTGGAGGCACTTCTCCCACCTGCTTTGAGTGGTTTCTGCTTTCTGAAGGAGTGTAAGATGAGTAAGTATTGAAATAAAGAGAAATAACATAATAAACAACTATGTACTCACCACCAGTTTAAGCAAAAAAGACAAAAACCAATTTCAAACTGTGAGTGGTAAAATCAACTTAATGAATCACAACCACAACTCCCCTTTTGGGGATGGGGGGTTGAGACAGGATCTCACTATGTAACTCAAACTTCAAACTCACTACACAGCTCCAGGCTGGCCTTGAATTCATAGCAATCCTCCTGCCTCAGCCTCCTAAGTGCTGGAATTACAGGCATGCACCACCACACTTAGCTCAAAATTACCTTTTTTTTTGAACAGAAAATCTGCATCCATCTAAAGTAAAATGTCAGTTTTAAAAGTGTACATCTTCCAGTCATGTGTGATGCACCACATTTAAACACTGCTGTCTTTCAGGGACCATAGCACACCTCCCAGTGACCCCTCTCCCATCTCAACCATCACAAACCCTGTATTAGCCATTCTCTTGCTTTCCCTTCTAGTTTATCATATTCTGCACACCTTTAAACAATACATTGGTGAGCTGTGTCTATTTCCTGAACTTTATATAAATGGAAATGCATTGTATGTATTCTTTTGTGACTTTGTTCACTCCACGTTTTATTTGGGAGATTCATCTGGGTTAAGGTATAGTTGAAATTTGTTTATCTTATTGCTATATAGTATTTCATTCTTTGAAAAAAGTCACACCAGACTGCCCTATTGGATGCTGGTTTTATTTTGCTTTGGCTTTGTTCTGCTGCCTATTCTTGTTCACATCCCCTTGCATACATGTAACATGTATACACAACTTCTGGGCTACAAGAACCTTCACCTTCAGCAAGTGATGCTGAAACCACTGTAATTGTTATACCAGCAGATACCCTTCCAGGAGTGGATGCTAGGGTCCTGTGGCCCCAGATGTTGCCTCATAACCTCTCTGGTACACAGAACTATCTTTTTCATTTGTGCCAATCCACTAGGTGTGAAGCTATTTTATATTGAGTTGGCTTGCATTTCCTTGTTCCTCAATAAACTCTGCATCCTTTCACACATTACGGGCTATTCACAAAGCCCCCCTCCCAAGATGCCTGTTCAAGTCTTTCATCCACTTTCCTTCAGGGTTATCTTCATACTGACTCATATATTCATTCATTTTTGTTTTGTTTTGTTTTTTATACCAGGGATCAAACTCGGGACCTTGCACTTGCAAGGCAGGTGGCAGAACCACTGAGCTAAATCCCTGGGGCCCTCATCCATTCATTTGTTCCCTGATGAGCTGTGGGCAGTGCCTGCTGGGTCACAAGTCAGGGTGTCAGGTGCTTATCACTGGGCTCCCTATTCTGTTGCACCAACCCATTTATTGATTTCCATCCTGACATGTCCTTTATATCTCATATACATTATGATTCTTGACCTCTGGTACAGAAAATTCCAACCCGGATCTTGCCTGTTCTTGGCCCTCTGGTCTTTCATATTCATCTTAAAATAATCCTGTCAAGTTAAAAATTTAAACTTAAAGAGATAAAAAAAGAAAAACCAGCCAGGCATGGTGGTGGACACCTATAACCCAGCCTTCTGGAGGCTGAGCCAGGAGGATCACCACAAGTTTGAGGCAGACCTGGACTACATAATGAGTTCAAGGCTAGCCTGAACTAAAAGCGGGACCTTGCCTCAAACTGCACCCGCCTCCCCCAAAAAACCTTGGTTGAGACTTTTACCAGAATTGTATTGAATCCCAGATCACTCTGGGGGAAAAGTATTATCATAATAACATTGTTTTCCAAAGTAAAATCATAGGAGAGCTCTGTATTTATATAAATATTCTTTATTACCTTTCACTGATATATAATCTTTATTTTATCCTTCATCTCCATAAGAGGTTTATATAACTTGTGTAGGATTTATTCCTAGGAACCTGCTACGAATCCTAGGAATTGGCATCTTTTTATGATTTTGTATACTATCCTTGTATCCAGCAACGTTGCTAAATAATATTAACAACTGTAAGTCATTGTAATTATTGATTCTAGTAATAATTCTAATAACTCTTTTTTTTTCTTTTTGGTACCAGGGATCGAACTTGGGACCTTGCACTTGCAAGGCAGGTGCTGGAACCACTGAGCTAAATCCCCGGCCCTACTTCTAATAACTCTTAATCCTAATAATTTATCTACAAAAATTTTTTATATCACCTGCTAATAATGACTGTCTGGTATCTTCTTCCTAGTACTTTATACTCCTTTTCTTATTTTACTACACTGGTGAGGGCCACCAGTCACAATGTAAAGTAAGAGGGACGGAGATTGGTACCCTTGTCTTGCTCTTATCTTACAGGATCACTTTTCAACATTTTAGCATTAAATATGTTAGCTATGGGATTTTTCTCTTTTAAGAAGCCCTTTATCAGCCAGACTGGTGGTGCAGGCCTATAATCTCAGCACTCAGGAGGCAGAGGCAGGAGGATTGCCATGAGTTCGAGGCCAGCCTGGCTACAAGAGTTAGTTCAAGACCAGTCTGAACTACATGCTAAGACCCTGTCTCAAAAAAACCTAAAAAAAAAAAGGAAAAACACACGAAGCCCTTTATCAAGTTATAGAAGTTCCCCATTATTGCAGCTTTGCCAAGAATTTTGCAATGAATGGCTGGCGAAGACTATTAAACTGTTTCTGCCTCTATTAGTAATGATCATTGCCGCCTGCCTTGCAAATGCAAGGTCCTGAATTTGATCCCCGGTACCAAAAAAAATCATTTTTTCATCTGTTAATTAGTACATTAATAAAATTTCTAATGACTCAAGTTTTTACCAACTTTTCCATGATGTACTTTTTTATTTTCCTGATTTTGCAATTCTTTCACTAGAATTTCTGTATTAATATTCATAAATGAAAGTAGCCTGAAATCTCTATTTTTATAACTGTATTATCCTTGTCTGGTTCTGATGTCAAGGTTATGCCAGATTCATAAAATGAGTAGGAAGATATCCTGTTTCCTGTTCTCTGAAGAAGACTGTATAAAAGTGGGTCTGTTTCTTAAATGTTGTTAGAATTTGCCTGTAACATACTCTGGGTGGATTTGGGGAAGGAACACAGTTGAAGTACTGATTTAATTTCTTTCATGATAACAGAATTGCCTCTATTTATAAGTTTCCTATTATTCTTCAGTCAGCTTTGCCGAGTTTTCTCTTTTATATGCTTTACCTAAATTTTTGGATTTATAAGTATGGAGTTGATCAAAAAGGTTCTCACTATGTGTTAAATCTTTGCACTGCTTTCAGTTATATGTTTTATTCCCAACTCTATATCTTTCCTATTTTTAAAAAATTAATCCTAACAGAGATTGGGCTATTTTACTACTCTTTTCAATTATTAGCTTCATTCTTTATGGATATTATGTTTATCTAGTTTATTAATTTGTCTCCTTATGACTTTTTTCTACTTTATTTGGGTATAATACTATTCTATTCTCATTAAACCTGTGACTTTCTTCATTACTAATGTGAGCACTTATTAAAGCTGTAGATTTTTCTCTTAGTACTGCTTAAATTGTTCTATAAATTCTGTAATGAAAATATCTGTTATTTGGCTCCAAATATTCTGGATTTTCATTATAGTTTCTTCTTTGACTTGGCAATTTAGATTTTTTGGTTTTTGGCGGGGACAGGATCTCACTATGTAGTTCAGGCTGGCCTTGAACTCATTATGTAGTCTAGGCTGGCCTCGAACTCAAGGTGATTCTCCTACCTCAGCCTTCCAAGTGTTGAGATTATGGGCATGTGCCACCATACCCAGCTAGAATTGTTTTTAAAATTTCAAGCACATTAAGTTTCTCTTTCCTCTCTCTCACTGGCCCCCCAATACTGAGGATTGAACCCAGGGCCTTCACACTGAGCTACAATCCATCCCCTTTTTAATTTTTGTTATTTTGACACAAGGTCTCATTAAGTTGCCCAGGCTGGGCTCAAACTTGTAATTCTCCTGCCCCAGCCTCCCACAGTGCTGGGATTACAGGGATACGGCCACTATACACAGGTTAGGGAGATTATCTACTGATCTTTTTGTTACTCTGTGTGTGTGTGTGTGCACGGGCACATGCACGCACATGTATGTGTGTGCACGTGTATGTGTGTGGTACTGGGCATTGAACCCAGGGCCTCACACATGCTAAGCAACTGCTCTACCACTGAGCTACATCCCCAGCCCTTGTTGCTGATTTTTTAAAACCTAAATGTACTATGATCAGAAAATGTATCCCATGGAATTCCAATTTTTAAAGTTTGTTGAGGCTATTTTGTCTAGCATATAATTTTTTGCAAGTATCCTGCTTGAGGTTGCCAAGAATGCATATTCTCTTAATTGTAGAGAATAACAAATTTGTCAGTTTATAAATTGTACCACTCAGAGTCTCTTTTCACTCTTAATACATTTAAAATACTCTCCCACATTACATCCCATTTCTGAGGTTCTTCATTTCATGCCGAAGATCTGCATCTCCACTGCGTTTTTCTCTATCAGCCTGAAGAACTTCCCTCAGTGTTGCTGCACTGTCCATGTACTGGCAATAAACTCTTAAGTGTTCTGTTACCAGGAGATGCCATAATCACACCCTCATTCTTGATATGAATCACACCTTCATACTGCCTTCACCAAATGCAGAAGTCTGGAGATATGCAGGTGTGGTGGTGCATGCCTGTAATCCCTACACTTGAGAGGCTGACACCGGAGGGTCTCACAAGTTCAAGGCCAGCCTGAACTACTTAGCAAGACCCTGTCTCAAAAAAAGAGAGAGAAAGAAACTAATTTTGAATTAAAATAAAAAAGAATTCTGAAGGTAGACGTTTTTTGTTAGTTGCTTCCACACTTAAAAATACTTTTTCGTCATAATCATTCTCAGAAGAAAGATGACTCTGCTAGGAATAAATGTCTACATTGGCAGCTATTTTCTCCCAGTATACCTTGAAGACACTTCCGCCATTCTGTGTCTGTCCTCACTGCTGAGCAGTCAGGCATCAGGTTAACTGTCCTCTTTCCTTGTAGGTGGCCAACTTTTTGTGTGTTCCTCAATCAGCTTTCTGATAAAGGGCCTGGGAGGACTCACTAGGCTTTCTGCATCTGAGTAGCCTGTCAACAATTATGGAAAGCCCTCAGTCATCTTCCCCAACATGGACTCTTCTGAACTCCAGATGCAAGTTAGACATTCTTGCTGCCTCCTTACTTGCCCTGGCCATACTGACTCCTCACTACCCCCCAAACACATAGGGGCAGCTCCCTGTCTGCCGCCTCTGGGCCTCCCTGGCAGCTCCATCTTCTACCTTGTCTTTTTGCATTCCCTAAATCCTCTGGAATCTTCACTCACTTTTGGCGGGGGGGCGGGGGGGGGCTACCAGGGATCTAACTTTTAGACAGCTTTTCATATAGCAACACAATTACTCATGTAACCACAGGTCTTCTCTGGACTGTGAATTTCCTTGGGATAAGGGGCAACCCCAGCCCCACCCCCAGACATGAGGGGATACCCAGCAAGGCTGTGATGATCTGGCTGAGCTGAGCTCAGAGAGGGTCAGCAGACCCCATCAATTTAGAGGACCCATGAATGTTCCCTTGAGCTCAGCAGGATTCAACTCCCTGGATCCCCACACTTCACATCAGCCCTAGCTTTACTGCTTCTGCATGGTGGAAAACTCCATGGCTTTCACGAAAATAAGCTTACTGCTAGTCCTTTTACTGCATGGCTTCATACCTCTGGGACTCTGAAATGCCAAAGGGCTTTCTTCTGGGCCTATTAAGCCACATAAGCTACTGTTCTGCCTTTTTAACTTCTGGCCAGATCAGCTGACACCTACCTGTGACAGCACAGAGAAAGGGAGGAGGTGAGTTCTGCCTTTGCTCCTCCCCAGGCTTGCTGTTGTGACCACAACCACAAACTAAGAGCTAAGAGGTAAGAGTCAGACACATGTGTCTGCAAGTTACACTCCTGTGGATGCCTTTCATTGCCTTATGCCCTGACAACTCCTATCCAAACAGGACCCAGCTTCTGCTGCCATCCCAGAACCCAAAACCTTCCAGAGGCTCCAGAAACACCTGTCTCCTTCTAGAAGCTCCTTTTGACTCTCACCACAGCTTTTCTAGTGTCTCGTGCAGAACCACCTCTCCCTGCAACTGAATCTTTTCTCCCAGGGCCACTGCTGCGTGAAATAGTGAGGAGATATAACAGGAAATGGAACCTGGGCCTTGCTGAAATTGCCCTATGGGGACTGGCCCTTGCTCTGCTCCCTAAGAGGGCACCTCTCAGGGCTCTCCATCTTGACTAGAAGGAAGCGATGTGGTAGAAATGGTTCATCAGGGAGAGCAAGGCTGCAAGCTAGAGGTACTGTGCTGTGTCTTCAGAGTTGCCTACAGTACAACACAAAGGACAATGGACAGGGAGCCACGGGGACATTAGCACATTAGCAAACCTTCCTCCTTTCTCATTGCTCACCAACACCTGTGAGAACTTCACAGGCCCTCACAAGGAGGACAATCTACTATAAGCCCCACACTTTCTCAGCTGAGCAGTGTCTACAAGTCCAGGGCCAGGGAACCTCCGCTGCTTCTACAGCTCTGACATCACTGGGCACCAACCTCCTTGCAGATGCACAGCTTCTGACCTTCCTTTTTTTCCTCCACCAGGCTCAAAGGGGCTCTGCAGCTCATCTGCTTTACCCTGTCCAGAGAGGCATCAGTGACCACTTCAAACAAGTTCTAGCCAAATGTCTGGTTCAGGTGTTAGATACGCATATGAGAACTGTAACCTTATCTCTGTCCTCACTCCACACAGGGCATTTCCAAAGTCTTTAATTGAATGGTGTTCACTGACATGGTACTTGAGGGCACTAGAGAATGGTTTTCAATCATGGCTACCTTTAGGAAGTTCTTGGGATAATCAGTAAAATATTGATGCTGTCCCCTTTCCTTACACACAAAGATTCTTGGTAGGGTCTGGACACAATTTTAGAAGCTCCTCAGGTAACACAAATGTGGCACCAGGATGTGTGAGAACCACTAAGCTTCTGGTGTCCTCTGCCCTTGCCAAGCTTTCTTGAGTGAGGGCCGTGCTCAGACACACACTGTGAATACTTGATGGGGACAAGTCCTGCCTCCCACATAGTCATCTTCCTCTAACCAAGCACTATGCCCTGGGAAGGTCCCTGCATCTGAGAGAAACATAGATACATTCCACTGCACCAGCCAGTAGATCCCAGCCACCACAACCAGAGCACAAGGCAAAAGGGCAATCTCAAGAAAAGATGCCCATGTTCCCCTGGGCCAGGACATTTAAACCATGTCTTCAAGATTAAACAGGAGGGACTTCCAGGAAGCAAAATGGTGAACGGCAGAGAAAGCTTCTCCAAGATTTGGTGTCCTTCCACTACAAAACAGCAGCAAGAGGAGGAGAAGGAGAAGGGTAGTGAGTCCCCAGGACCCAGGAAGTATCTAAGGTAAGAATTGAAGTCCACAGGGAAAGTGAAGAGACAGACTTCAACAAAGAGGAGGGAGGTACTAAGCAGAGCTCTCTCCCAGAGCCCACACTCTCTGAGAGGGAACAGCGGGCCAAACCTGCAGACGAACAGTGACCACTGAAGACCCCAGAGGCCTTCACAGAGAAACATACCAGTGGAACAGAGCAGTGGATGAACCCAACTGCAGCAGCTGGTGAGTTATCTGGATTTAGACCTCACCCAGGAGAGGTGACTGGCTGTTAGCCATACTGGAGAAGGGCCAACTGAGCCTGGAACTCAGAACAGCTGTGGGTGGTCTCCATCTAGTGGCTTCCAGTGCCTTGATGCACGTGCTGAGTTCAAGTCAGCAGGAGGTGAGGGAGCAGAGTTCAAGCCAGCAGGAGACACATATACTGTTGTAGGCCCAAAGAATCCGGTTCCAGCCTCATAGCCAGAAACCAGCCTGAACTTCAGAGGAACTAAAAGGGCAGGCTGGCTGGGATTATCCACTACCCCACCATGAAGCTGCAGCTAGCTTACTGGGATTAATCAGTTTGGCTCTAGATTCTGTTTGCCCGCATTGTCTAACACTGACAGCAGAGACACAACTTGAATTGGACATTTTGGGAGGTTTTTTCCTTTTTTTTCTTTTTCTTTCTGTTTTTCCTCCTTTCTAGTTCTTGTTTTGTTTTTAGTTTTTTCTTTTTTTTTGGTACTGGGGATTGAACTCGAGCCCTTGTGCTTGCAGGGCAGGCGGCAGAATGTTTTCAATTTTTTCTTGATTGCTTGAACACAGTTTCTAGTTTTTTGTTGTTATTCTGTTCTATTCTTGTTTTTTTTTTTTTCCTTTTCTCTTTGCCACCTGTCTTCTTCACCAGTTTCCTATAGTTTGTCCTCCAGCCTCGCTTCTGACCTCTTCCTCTTCTAGTTTGGTTTTTTACCCCTTTTAATTTTAAAACTTCTCCCTTAAGGGTAAAAAAAGCCATATTAAGAGCTACAATTTGTCATTTTCTATGCTGTATGTGATGCTATTGTTACTGTTGATTGTACTACTTTAGCCAAGGTGACATAATTGTGCTAATCAGTTGTTCCTCCTGGTATATCAAGACTAAGATTGCCCAAGGGTCTTAAAAGAAAAAAGAACCTACAGGCCAGTGCCAAAAAACTAGCAGCTGGGCCAAGTAGGCAGAAACTTCTCATCCCCAATAAATTGAAGAGGTAGGATCCTGACTCAAAACCCAAAAGCTATCCTCACTTAGAAGACACTTCTGAGAAGTAGTGAATTAAGGGCTCTGAATGCTGGCAATAAAGCTATTGACCATAAGCAATTTACAAGCATCAACTCAGGAATCAAACTTTAAAAAAAAAAAAAGAAGGGCCAGGTATTTAGCTCAGTGGCACCATGCCTGCCTGCATAAGTGCAAGGTCCTGAGTTCAATCCCCAGTTACTAAAACTTAAAAAAAAAAAAAAAGAAAAGAAAAGAAAGAAAGAAAATGAGAAGACATTTCAACAAGATGCAACCACCACAGACTTTCAGCTCACCAAAGGCAAGCCCCGGGACAATGAAGTGGAACACTCCAAAGGCCACCCACCTGGACTCTCTGAAGTGCTAAGAGCAGAAGTAACAAAGTAGATGAATGAGGCTCTAGAAAAAAAATCAAAGCATAAATAATTTTCCAGATAACTACAGAGATGGTGACCAGAATGAAAGATACAGATAAAAAAATAGAGGAGCTCAGGAATGTGATGGAAGCCATGAATGCCCATGGAATCCATGAAACAGATTCAAACAGATATCTAGGACATTAAAAACTCCACTGAAAAGGGCCGGGGATTTAGCTCAGTGGTTCCACTGCCTGCCTCAAAAGCGCAAGGACCCAAGTTTGATCCCCAGTACCAAAAAAAAAAAAAAAACTCCACTGAAAGTATATGCAGCAGAATGAGGAAATGTGAGGAAACAGTATCAGATGTAAAAGACAGGATTGTGGTTAGTGATCAGGAAAAGAGAGATTTCTTAAAAATGGCAAGGGACCATGAGAGATCAATCCAGTATCTGCTAGATGATGCAAAGAAGAATAACATAAGATTGACTGGAGTCAATAAAAAAATCAGGAGATAGCACAAATGATATAAAAAACTTGTTCTTAGAAGTAATGGCAGTAAATTTCAGAAACAAGGAAAAACATTTGACATAAAAATAAGTGAGGCATATAGGACTCCAGTTAGCCATAATAAAAAAAAAAATCTTCCCCAAGGCAAATAACAGTCAAGATTTCAGAAATTCAACACAAGGACAGGATATTAAAAGCTGTTAGAGAAAAGAAGCAAATCACCTATAAAGGAAAGCCCATTAGAATCACACCAGACTTCTCAACACAACTCTCAACTCAAGGAAAGCTTGGAGTGAAATATTTCAATCCCTAAAGGAAAACAATGACCAACCCAGATTGATGTACCCTGCAACACTATCCTTCAAAATTGATGGAGAAATAAGATACTTTCATGACAAAGAACACCTGAAAAAATTTACGACCACCAAACCAGCACTCCAAAGTGTTCTGAAGAATATTCTAGAAAGAGACAATAAGGATTACAACTCCATGAACCCCAACAGAATGAATCCAAAAGGCAAGGCAAGAAATTAAACAGAAAAGGAAAGAAGGAAGCCAACAGTAGGAAAATACCATGACAGAGATAAGACAATGCATATCAGTTATAACCATCTATGTTAATGGTCTCAACCAATCAAAAGAAATACACAGGCAGAACGGATCAAGAAGCAAGATCCAACAATATGCTGCATATAAGAAACACATTTAACTGAAAAACAAATTCACAGACTGAAAGTCAAGGGTTGGAAAACAATATTCCATGAGTCAGGAAACTGGAAAAAAGCAGGGGTGGCTATTCTAATTGCAGACAAGACTAATTAAGCCAAGACTGACTAAGAGAGACAAAGAAGGTCACTACATCCTGGTAAAGGGAACAATCCAAGAAGAAGAGATATCAGTCCTAAATATATATGCACCAAATAGCACACCCAATTATACAAAACAAATATTAACACAATAAGAAAATCATATAAGCACTAATATAGTTGTAATGGGGGACTTCAATACCCCACTGTCACATACAGACAGACCAATTAGACAAAAAAAATCTACATTGAAATACTAGAACTGAACCAAACTTTTGAACAAATGGACTTAGTAGATATCTACAGAGTGTCCCACTCCACACATTCAGAATGTACATTCTTCTCAGCCGACCATAGGACTTTCTCCATAATAGACCATATACTAGCTCATAGAACATGCTTAAGTAAATGCAAAGGAATTGAAATTATCCCATACATATTATCAGGCCATTGTGCAATGAAAATGGAAATCAATGGCAAAAGAAACCACAAGAACTTCATAAACACATGGAAATTAAATAACAGCCTCTTGAACAACCAATGGGTCACAGATGAAATTAAAGAAGAAATTAGACAATTTCTACTATTAAATAATAATGACAGTACCACACACCAGAACTTATGGGATGCAATGAAAGTAGTTCTACGAGGGAAATTTAAAGCAGTGAAATCACAGATCAGGAAAACAGAGAGGGCTCAAATAAACAACCTAATGTTGAACCTCAAGCTTCTAGAAAAAGAGCAAGTCAAGCAAAAGCTCATACAAGGGAGGAAATTATAAAATTCAGAACAGAAATTAGTGCAATGGAGACTAAGAAAACAATACAAAAATTTAATGAATTGAAGAGTTGGTTCTTTGAAAGATTAAATAAAACTGACAAACCCTTAGCCAACCTTATCAAAAGAAGACTCAAATTCATGAAATTAGGAATGAAAAGGGAGAAATCACAACAGACCCTGCATAGATCCAGAAGATCATCAATACTTACTTTGAGAATCTGTATTCTATTAAGATGGAAAATACAGAAGAAATGGACAGATTCCTAGATGCATATGAATTGTCAAAACTGAATCTAGAAGATACAGAAATTCTAAATAAACCAGTATCAGCCAATGAAAATGAATATGTAATTTTAAAACTACCAACAAAGAAAAGCCCAGGCACTGTCAGATTCACTGCTGAGTTCTACAAGAAATTTAGAAAAGACCTAATGCCACTACTCCTCAAACTCTTTACTGAAATTGAAAGAAAACATCATTTCTGGAAGTAAGTATTACCCCGATTCCAAAACCAGAGAAGGATACAACCAAAAAGGAGAATTACAGGCCAATCTCCCTAATGAACATAGATGCAAAAACCCTCAATAAGATACTGGCAAACAGAATGCAGCAAATCATCAAGAAGGTCATATGTCATGACTAAGAAGTATTCATCCCAGGGATGCAGGGATGGTCCAATATACGCAAATCAATAAACGTAATATACTATATTAACAGAGCCACGGACAAAAACTACATAATCCACTTAACAGATGCAGAAACTACATAATCCACTTAACAGATGCAGAAACTACGTAACAGATGCAAAACTACATAATCCACTTAACAAATGCAGAAAACGCGTTTGACAACAACCATTCCTGATAAAAACCCTACAGAAAATTGGTATAGATGGTCTTTATGTCAATCTAATAAAACTCATCTATGACAAACCAACAGCCAACATCATATTAAAATGGACAAAAACTGAAAGCTTTCACTCTAAAATCAAGAACGAGACAAGGATGTCCACTGTCATCACTCTTATTCAATATAGTTCTGGAAACATTAGCCAGAGCAATTAGACAACAGAAAGAAATAAAAGGAATAAGGATAGGAAAGGAAGAAATTAAATTATCATTATTTGCAGATGACATGATACTCTACATAGAAGACCCCAGAAACTCCACAAAAAGACTTTCAGATTTAATAACCAAATTCAGTGGCATAGCTGAATACAAAGTCAACACTCAAAAGTCAGTAGTTTTCCTGTACACAACAGACTCATGGAAAGAGAAATAAGAGAAACAATCTCTTTCACAATAGCATCCAAAAAAATGAAATACCTAGGAATCAATCTAACAAAGGAAGTAAAAGACTTTTACATTTATAACTACGGTACTCTGAAAAAGAACATTGAAGAGGATAATAGGAAATGGAAAGATATCCCTTCTTCTTGGATAGGAGGAACCAATATAATGAAAATAGCCATACTTCCCAACTTGTTATACAGATTCTATGAAATCCCAATCAAAATCCCAACAGCATGTCTCACAGAATTAGAAAAAAACAATCCTACAATTCAACTGGAACCAGAAGAGGCCGAGAATAAATAGCAAAAGGAATTCTGGGCAACAATGCCAAGGCAGGGGATATCACAATCCCTGACCTGAAATTGTACTACAAAGCTACAGTGATAAAAACAGTATGGTACTGGCCAAAGAACAGACCTGAGGATCAATGGAATAGACCAGAGGATGCAGAAACAACTCCAAACACTCAGCCACCTTATCTTTGACAAAAGAGCCGAACACCTTTACTGGAACAAAGATAGCCTCTTTAATAAATGGTGCTGGAAAAACTGGGTTTCCACATGCCAAAGATTGAAACTAGACCCGTATCTTTCACCATGCACTAACCTAAAATCAAAATGGATCAAAGATCTAAATATTAAAACAGAAACACTAAATCTGCTGGAAGAGAGAAGAGGTAGAATGCTTGAGGACATAGGAGTAGGCAAAGACTTCATGAACAAAACCCAGAAATACTGGGAAATATTACAAAGAATCGATGACTGGGACTTCATCCTATTAAAAAGTTTTTGCACAGCAAAAGAAACCACCAACAGAGTGAACAGACAACCCACAGAGTGGGAAAGAATTTTTACCAGCTATTCAGATAAAGGACTATTATCTAGAATATATAAAGAACTCAATGGGCCAGGGATTTAGCTCAGTGGTTCCGGTGCCTGCCTCACAAGCACCAAGGTCCCGAGTTCGATCCCCAGTACCAAAAAAAAAAAAACCTCAAGGGCCAGGGATTTAGCTCAGTGGTGCCACCACCTCCCTCGCAAGCACAAGGTCCTGAGTTCATTCCCCCAATAAAGAATTCAAAATAATCAGACCCCCCAAATTTAAAGACCCAATGCAAAAATTGGCATCTGAAATAAAGACACTTCTCAGATGAAGAATTAGAAACGGCAAATAAATACATGAAAAATATTCAACACCACTGATCATTCATGAGATGCAAATTAAAACAAGGCTGAGATTCCATCTCACTCCAGAAAGAATGACGGCTATCAAGATATCAACCAATAACAAATGCTGGAGGAGGTGAAGGGAAAAAGGAACCTTTCTCCACTGCTCATGGGAGTGTAGACTGGTGTAACCACTGTGGAAATCAGTGTGGAGATTTCTTGAAAAACTAAAACTAGAGGTTCCATTGGACCCAGCTATACCTCTTCTTGGTATCTTCCCAAAAGAATTAAAAGCATCATACCGCAGCAATACATGCACACCCATGTTTATAGCAGCACAGTCTGTAATAGCTAAATCTTGGAAATAGCCCAAATGCTCATCAACTGATGAGTTGGATAAAGAAGATGTGGTTTTTTTATACAATGGAGTACTACTCTGCCATAAAGGATGAGCTTCAGGCATTTATAGCTAAATGGATGGACCTTGAGACCATACTCTTAAGTGAAATAAATTGGACACACATATTTAAATACTACATTGTTTCTCTGGTGTGAGAAACAGAAAGTGGAAATAAGGACTGAGATGTATAATGGATGTTGGGAAATGGGAAGTGTTCAAATGGTAAGGGGAACGAGGGAGGAGGAGCGAGAAAGGAAGGAAGGAACAAGAAAAAAGTGAAAATAGAAGGGAAAAAATGGAAACAAAGCTTCTGTACATAGAGAGGGGAGGAGGTTTGAGGGGGGAAATGGGATAAAATAAAATAAAATTTATTAAATTAAAAAAAAACGATTTAAGGGCCGGGGATTTACCTCAGTGGTTTTGCTGCCTGCTGTGTAAGCGCAAGGACCCAAGTTCGATCCCCAGTACCAGAAAAAACCCAAAAACAATTTAAAGGGCTGGGAATTAGCTCAGTGGTTCCGGCGCCTGCCTTGCAAGTGCAAGGTCCCAAGTTTGATTCCCAGTACCAAAAAACAAATTTTTTTCAAGATTAAATGGGTGTTTTCTAGACAGATGAGACAAATACAAAGATTAGCTGAAATCCCAGCACTAAGACTGCTGCAAGTTTGAGGCCAGCCTGGGCTATATAATGAGTTCAAACCAAGCTAGCCTGAACTACATAGCAAGACCCTATCTTAAAAAATAAATAAATAATTTTTAAAAATAAAAATTAAAGTCTAAAAAAGCAAAGACTGGGCATTTAAGGGACCACATTGCCTGGGCACCAGGTAGAGACAGGTCACAGGACTCTTCTTGGCCACTCCCTTCACCTTGGGATCTCTGCCTCCCTGATCTCAGCCACTGTGTACTGTGTGCACTTAAAAGTAGGATTTTGTTCTTCTATCTGGACACATAGTTTTTTAAAATCCCAAACTGACTAGCTTATATCTTTAAGAATTAAAACAGGCCTGGGTATGTAGCTCAGTGGTAGGGTACTTCCCTAGCATGTAGAAGGCCCCTGGGTTCCATCCCTAGTAATACACACACACAAACACACAAACACACACACACACACACACACACACACACACAGAGAATTTCAACATTTCTGGAAGAGCTCTTTCCACTGTGAACTTCATGACACACAGCTGCACCAATCAAATGGATTGCAGTATTTTCTCCATGAGTCAGCAGTGTGCAGAGCCCAGCCCACCCAGGTGTGGAGAGGCAGGGCTTTCCTGAAGAAAGACCACCCTGCCATGCAATCCCACCCTGAAGTTTCTCTAGAGCCTCCTCCAACACCTGCAGTTAGTTCCCATGGCCCTGTCTACTTCCCCTTTAGAACCTGCTGCTGAAATGACAAAAACAGTATGGCTAAGGATTTTAAAGACTCAGAATCCTATGCAATGCACACTGTCAACTCAACGTGCTTGGGCTCAGAAGGAACCCCTACTCCACACCTGCAGAGACAAAGCTGATCACAGCTCAGAGTTTTGGACATGGAATGAAACCCAGCCTCCTCAAATCACCCAGGTCACCGTAAACAAGCTGCTTAGCCTGGGTGAGCTAAGGTTTCCATTTTGCAAGGAGAACTGCAAACCTAGGTGTGTCCAGGTGCTAGGTCTGTGGAAGCTGCTGGGCTAAATTTAGATTATGCAAAATGATCAAAGCTTCCTCCTCCACAGACACAGATAAACAGTCCTGCGGCCAGCATGACTTTCTTCAAAAGTGGCATAAGGACAGACAATGTTCCCTCCTCTTTCTGTGGGAAGACAGCCAGCATGGGGCCAGGGCCCAGCTGCCCCAGGGAACACTGCTGGCTCCTCCTCTGTGAATGGACAGTAGAGCTGCTGCAAGGCTCCTCTGTACTCTGTCTCCATGGCCTCAGCAGCATCCAGGTCATGCCATACAGCCAATAAATAAACACTTGTTGAAAGCTCAAGTGAATGAGAGGAAAGGAGGATAGAACCAGGTCGGAAAGATCAAGCAGCTTCCGGCCTCCTCTTCTGTGGGGCCCATTCACATGCATTCTATCAACCATGTATCTAACTCTCAGGGATGAATATTCATGTGCACAGGGAGGCAGTCACAAGGGTCTGCCAAGAAGCTTGGCCCACAAAAGGGTCACCAAGAAGCTAGCAGCACCACCTGCTGCCACCAGAGTGGAAGACAGGCTCTGTCCCAGCCCAGGTGGTGGTGGGTGAGCAGAAGGGGGGCTGAGATGGCAAAGGCTTCTGAATCACCAGGCTGTGAGGCCTCCTCAGACCAGGTGGCTGCTTTGTGTCTGGAACTGAGGAGGAAGTGCCCTGCTGACCTGGCAGGCTCCAATTTCCCTTTCTCAGCTCTTAGCATTTCCTCCCAAGGCCACTTGGCCCAGGGGCCCTTGGCACTGCTTGGAAAGAACTAGTAATGAAGGACCCTCAAAAAATGGTGGCTCTCAAAACAGTGCTTCTTTCATCCAGAGGATGCAGCTCCCAATGCTATGGGCAGAAACTCTAATCTGGGTTATGACCATTTCTCAGGATGATAGATGGCCACGAAAATATATACAATTGGATTGTGTCAGAGGCCTAACAGTAAACCGAACACCACTCACTTGCTCTGAATCCAGGTCTACAGTACACGGAAGCAAAATGTCTGGGACTCAGCTTGTGACAGTGAACTGGGGAGCTGGCATGAGGCTGTCCTCCTGCAGCTGGTCACATAACTGCTGAGAATTCCTATGTGAATCCTGTGGTTCCAGTGTCTTCCTACTTAAAACAGACTACAGCCATACCACCCTGAAAATGTCTAATCTCATAACCTACTGAACACAGTGCTGGGACTGCAAAACCATCTCTCCATAATATGTAATGGGCTGAGGAACACAATGTCCCATTAGTACTACATTTTTCAGTTTCTAATGATGCCTGTATATGTGTGTGTATGTAGATAGAAAGATAGATAGAAAAATAGACAGATAGATAGATAGATAGATAGATGAAATTATGTATAACAATGTGGCCTCCCTGGATGTGGTGGTACACACCTGTTTATCCCAGCACTTGGGAGGGTGAGGCAGGAGTATTGTCTAGGCCTGCCTGGGCTACCTAGTGGGTTCAAGGCCAATCTGAACTACATAGCAAGACACTGTCTCAAAAAAAAAAATCACCTCAACTATGCCAAAAAACAGGAGGCAAATAAGCTCACGTCTTAACATTTTAACAATGTGAGCTTATTTCCCTTTTGCCCCTCCCCTCTTTGTTGGAGACAGGATCTCACTATGTAGCTCAGGCTTGCCTTGAACTCACAATGATTTTTAGTCTCTGAAGTATGTGTGCTAGGATTACAGGCATGTGCTACCTACCATGCCTGGCTCCAAGCTCTCTCGATGTTGGAATCTGAGGTATTTTCCAGGACTTGCTGGAACCACATAAAGACTGTAGCAATCCATGATGGTGTGACAAGTCCAAGATGTGGTGCCTTAGGTATCAGAACCCATCTCTAACTTGTGTGAACCCACAGGAGAATAGCTTCTCTGGGCTTTGTGGCCTGTTTGCTTCTCCACTCACTGGTAAAAACACCAAGTGCATCCAAACAAAGAAGGCTGTAAGTGGGAACAGCAAACAGGCAGACAAAAGCCACATGTGGCCACTCTCAGATAAACTGTGATTTGTCCAAACCATGTTCTTAATTTTTTGAAATCACTGCCAATATTTAAACATTAATAGATTTCAAAAATCCAGGTTTCTCCACTGAGTTCTTTCTTGCATTGATGGTCCACCCTAACCTGTAGGGTATACTTTCTTCGTATTAATTGGTCCAAAGTTGCTCTCCAGAGCCTGTTTCTTTTCTTACCTTAAATAAAACTTTGCTACAGTTAAAAAAAAAAATCCAGGTCTGATCTTCTCTTTTAAAAATTGGGAGTAATAAGAGCCAGAGAGGAGAAATAACCTAAATTTACATCAGTTGTTCACTGGTTAAACAAAAAGTGGCATAACCATACAATGGAGAGAATAAAGAGAAATGAAGACCTGAAGCATGCTCTAACACAGATGAACCTTGAAAGCATGCTAAGAATCCAGTCATAAAACGGTCACCCTGAGTGACCTCCTCCTCTCCTCTCATTCTTTACTTTGCTTCCCTGGCATCTGCTTCATACCATACAGTTCCCTGTACCTGTACCAACTCCACCCCTCACGCCCTCGTGCCTTCTGACAAACTGTCTTCTGTAGGGAACATCTTGCTTCTCATTGCCTGCCCACCTGCTCCTCCCTGAACACTCAATAGAAGCACCCTTCCTGTAGAATGCTCACCTCAAACCCTCTGGTCTCCCAGCTGCCCTAGGATCCCCTCACATAACCTCCACCAATGCCTGGACCACACAGCACTACTACACTGCACTGCTATCATGCACATACATGATCAGGGCCTAAGGAGAACCATTTACCTATTCATCTCAGGGTCCTCACATGGCAGGACACAACCTGGCACTCGGTACACTTTAGCAAACATTCAGGGAACTGAGCTAAATACAAAATATGATTCTAGTTTGGGGAAACAAGACTCCAAGAGGTATAGGTAAGATGCCCCTAATATGCAATTCACACTTCTCAAGCAAAAAGCCCACAGGTCTGCTATGGCCTAGTTTAGAACACTATGAGGGGTCTCCAGGGCACCAGGCCAGAAGCTCTCACAAAGCCTGTGAGGCCAAGGCCCTGCCTAGCAATTAAGAAACTCATGTGCCCAGGATCACATGCACAAACCAATTCTGTCATGGTCATGTTTCCATCTCCCTTCTCTCACACTGGCACGGAGCAAAACTTAGAAATACTTCTTTATCCTATTAAATTGATTTACTATTGCTTTAATAACAAGTAAGAAGAATTACAGCAAATGTAACCCCTTTTCATTAGCAGCAGTGGTAAGCACATGATAATTTCCAGATAATTATAGCAACCTGATTTAGATATTTCATGCTGGGTATTACGGCTGCTTAAAAGTGGGGGTGCTGGATACAATTCTGAGGCTGAGAGAACAGAAACATGTTCCATAATAGGGACAAGTCATTTCTGATGCATGAGGGAGGCAGGAAGGAAGTCAGCTTTCCTTCTATCAAAAGCAGAAAACCATTCAAAGCAGAAAGAAAGGGAGCTCTGTGCCTCAGTCCCCAAGGAGGAGGTTGGGGGCCTGCTGGGCATCATTTTCAGGGACTAGATGAGGCTGCACCCCACCACAAAGGACTGGACCAGGTGAGACAGAGTGTGAAGCCTTGCTCTGTCCCTTTCAACCATCCAGCAGGCAAACACAAGAGGTCAAGGATGGGATCTTTACCAAATGATGGCCAGGGATCTGAAGAACTTGCAGGAACTGCTGGCCCACCCCAGGGGTTGTTCTGGTTAGCAGATGCTGATGGGCCCCAGGGTTCCGCTTTCTGGGCAGCAGGGCCAGAGCTGGGGAGAGCATCCATTAAGTCCAAAAGAGTAGTCTGCTGTGGGTGGGAGCCATGCTTTTAAGACAAAGAGAAGGGAACAGTTTTACTTTGTTACAGTTATAGTAAATACCCATTCACTAGCCATGAACATTGCCCATACCTCTTACTATATAGTATAGGCCCTTCGGAAGGAGCTTAAGAGGGATTTGGAAATTTAGCTACCCCACTTCCTGCCCTGTCCCCACCAGCTCCACCAATTTTACTACTTCCTAGGAGAGCTTGGGCTTCAGCTATTTGCCATTTGCCAAATGCACCACAGGCTTTCAGAGTTCAGAACACCATAGTGCTCCCCGAACATTTTCAGGATAACACTGGACTTAATAACCTCCTCTCACTTTCTCCACCCACTTACCCACCCAGCTGACAGGTGCCACCCAGGGCTCCTCTCTCTTCTGAGGGCTGCCCCATCCTTAGCACTCCAATGACTACAAAGTCTGTTACCAGGAGCCTGTGCCATCAGAATGAGAGAGGCCACTGGAGCCCCTTGCAGTGGTGGTGGCGGGGTGTGAGAGTGTGTGTGTGTGTTCCTGTCTCTAGGCTGAGTGATGATGAGCTTGTCTGGGGCAAAACCATGCTTATATCTATGTCAAAGTGGGAAGCCTAGCAGAATACGACAGTGACAATGATGAAGACCAACACTACTGGGGGCTCACCTGACCCAGGAAAATGTCCCAAAGCACTGCCTTTTAACTTAATTAATATATACCAATTACCACAGGAGGCAGGCACCATTGCCATCCTCATGTTATGAATGAGGGCACTGAGGCACAGGGACACTGTCTTCTCTTGGTTGGGATGTACTTTCAACTGCACCTTCACCTTGCTCACAGACATGCAGGTTATTTATTGAGGATGGAGAACCTACTATGTCCCCACCACATAGAATGCTGAGGGGGTGGGTGGGGACATGACATTATAGCAACAACCACTGGAACAGTCTCAAATATTTACCTTCCAGTAAGCTCTTACCTCTTTCTTTTTTGGAACTTTAACTGTGTCTCTCCGGCTTTCTTCCAGGGCCATCTGTAATCTGAGGTCATCACCCCGCCTGAGGCGTTCTTCCTGTATAGGGACAATGGGAGACTGAAGCTGGCAGTAATGTTAATAACATTACGGTAGGAAACAAAGCCACACTGGCCAGCAACAGGAAATGCATGTTGTAGTACGCGTTATTCCAAACAAGGATTTTAAATCAACCTATAAAACACAATTACTTACCAATCCCACTGTGTGCTTGAAAGGCTCCTCCCTTACCACACCACATATAACTTCAACCCCTTGGGGTCATACCCAGGCACCATCAAATTGGGGAAAGAGAAAATACCTTTAGAATAGATGTGCTGGCATACACCTATAGATAGACGTACTGACACACACACACCCAGCTATTCTGGGGTCTGAGGCAGGTGGAGCAAAAGCTTGAGGCCAGTATGGGCAAACTTAGCAAGATCCTGTCTCAAAAAGCAATATTTTTTTAATTTAAAAAGGGGTGGAGCAGGGGATGTATCTCAGCAGCACAGCACCTGCCTGGCCAAGCGTGAGGTCCTAAGTTTGATTCTTGGTACCAAAGAAGAAGAAGGAAAAAGAAGACCAAAAGGGTGGATGGGATGCAGCTTAGTGGTGGAGTTTTTGCTTAGCATGTGTGAGGGCCTGAGTTCAATCTCCATTACTATAAAAGAAACTTTTAAAAATAGCTTTATAATTCTACTTATAGAAGCAGTATGTCTTCTTTTAAAACACAAATCTGACAACTCAAGAAGGAATTAGAAAGATGAAAATCACACATCATTCCACCTCCCACTGTGGCTGCTTCTAGAAAATGGCTATATAGTTCCGTGATTTTTAACAAAAATGACTCATCATATTTATTTAAGGCACAGTCACTATGTGCAAAAGACAGCCTTGCCCTAGCTTTTACATAATGATTATGACATATTCCTTATGTTTTACTTAAAATTAGCTTAAAAAGGCTCAAAGTGAGCCCTCTCGAGCATCCTCAAATCTAACCATCCCAAACACTTTTCTCTGAACACAGTCTTCTAAATGACAGATGTCCCTGATCTACCTCTATCTCCATCCAATCTTGTGACAACTGTTAACCACAGGAATGAAACTATTTCGGTCACTTTAATTTCTCCTTTTCCTCCTCCCCCATTTTAAAGTAATTCATGGTTATTAAAGAAACACAGGAACTGGAAAAAAACATTAAAACTACACATACAGTGCCTGAGGGAGTGTGGCTCAGTGGTAGAGCACTTGGCTAAAGTGCCAAAAGATCTGGGTTCCATCCTGAACACCACAAAACAAACAAAAATAACAGAGTATTTCCTTCTATCCTTTTTCACCCCTGTATATCTGTGGCTTACCAAATTCAGGGGGTGGGGGCACAGCTAGATTCACTCCTGCTCCTCAAGCTGGCTTCCTTTGCCTGCCCTGCATGCCTGTCCCCTTGAGGAAGCCATGTGAACTCTGCTCATTCAGGAGATCTCAGACACTGGCTGTGTCTGCACACATGTTTCTGGGAAGCACTTGTGGTGGTTTTCACTTTTGGTGATGACTTCTTCAAAAACCCTTCGTAAATGTGACTTTGCACAGATGCCTTCATGGACCGGGGGCCATAAGTAACACCCTTGTAGCCACAGGAAGTGAACTCAGCAAGCACCTTTGAGATGCTCTGAAAATAGGGCCGTGTGTATCATCACACTCCCTGGGAGCCACACCCTTCCAGCAATCACTGTGGTACAGACCCATCCAGGACACTGACCTGCTCTGCCACTTCTCTGCTCATGGCAAGTGCCAGCTGCAGTTGCAGCTCCTCTTCTCCACTTGTCTGTGGCCGAGCCTGCTCTAGCTCCGAGGATACACGTGGGGAGGTGGCTGTGGAGGGAAGGCAAAATCACCACATGCAAAGACAGGGCTGTCCCTCTTGTGCCAGAAGCTCCCCAGTTAGACAACATCCCATCCCCAACTCATACCCACAAGATCCAGCAAGAGCCCAGTGACACAGGCAGAGTACAAGAATGGGCTACAGATTTGTCAGAGTTAAAATCAAGTGATCATCAAATGTGGCTTCACAACTATGTAAGTTATATGGTGCTGACGGAGAAGGCATCCTTTGAGTGTGCAAGTCCCAGGCCTCCAGAAGTTCAGAACATCAGTCTTCACTGAAGACCTGCACTGCTCCAAAGACAGGGACTAACTCAGACAGAACCCCAAGTAGAGTTCTGGAAGAGCTGGACCAAATAACATCCTTCAGTCAGGCACAGGGCATGGGGACACCAAAGGCTCTAGCTGAGTCACATCAAAGTTTGAAAACAGCACTTGATATTTCATAGTGTTTAAGACTAAGAAAAATGAGGCCCAGCCATTTGTGATGATCCTGAACATTTTGTTTAGTAACACTACACAGGTACAGACATTTTTCCTGTACTTTGCTAGTTTGAACATTTGTAAACAGCTCCTGGAAAGACAGTTTTTACTGAAAGGATAAGATGTGAATTTCTAGATGATATAACAAACCCCAAAACATGGAAGGATCTTCATTCACCCTGTAACCCAGGCAGGGCTTTCCACAGCCATAGGATACTTATAGATCAAAGAGTTTAGAAGCCTCCAGAAATTAGATGTAGAGTTGGAGGAGCAGGAGCCTGAGTGCCCACCTTTGCCCATCCCAGTAGAAGGCTTGATGCTGCTGCCTGGGAAGTTTCCTGGCTCTAGCCTCCTCTGGACACTCCATGCAGCTCAGCTCCCCACCTCCTGCTCCTGTTCCTCAGTTTACAGTTTGGCCTCACTGAGTTGCCCTCTAGAATACCCTCTGCCCTGCCTCACGGTATTCACCCCAGGCTCTCAAAAATCTCCCAGATGAAAAAAAAAAATCTCCCAGACGGATGGTTACATGCAGACAGATGGGTGGATGAATGGATTGATGGAACACTCAACTTCACACCTCAGCAGTAGTTCTAAAATGTTTTAGTTGTGTGTTTAGTTCCTTCCTTTATAACATGAATTCTACCAAATCTAACTAGCAGGATCCACTCACCTAAATATTGCTTCTGCCTACATCTCCAATCTAAACCTGCTGCCAAGGATCTGCCCCCTTGGGAGAAAGTCAAAGGCCAAGAATGATTCCTGACAAGGTAGTTTCTAGATGGCTGGGTCCTGGCTACCTGAATGGAACAGGAAAACAGGCCTAACAGTTCAGCCCTCGGAGGTGATCCACAGAAGGACCAAGTGAGACAGCAAGAGGATGCTTCAGGGAGTGGGCTGGGGCAGTGCAAAAGACTGGAAACGTCTCACCACTGTGATACTACCAAACAGAGGCACTCTTCTTGGTAAATATTTTGAAAAGTACACCAAAACATGTAACAGAAAGACTGAACCAGGAACAGTTCTGGGCATGAAGCACAGTGCAATTGTTTTTAAAAAGCCAGAAACCAAGCTATGCATGATGGTGCATGACTGTAATCCCAGCGCTTGGGAGGCTGAAGCAGGAGGATCACCATGAGTTCAAGACCAGCCTGAACTGCACAGTGAGAAGGAAAGAAGGAGGGAAGGAAAGAAGGAGGAAAAGGAAAAGAAAAAAAGAAAACCACTGCAGTTATTTTAAAAACACAGGGCCGGGGATTTAGCTCAGTGCTTCCGCTGCCTGCCTTGCAAGCACAAGGAACCAAGTTCAATCCCCGGTACCAAAAAATAAAAATTTTTTTAAAACCCACAAAGGTATTTCTCTAATTAAAATCAAGTCATATCCCATCCTAGAATGTCACCCCAAATATATTTTCCAAAGTATTTTTTTGTATTCTTTAGAAATAAAGCTGGATGGTAATGAAAAATCCTCAAACCCATCCTAATAATTGGATTTCTTAACAATACAGCAAAACAAAAGAGAACATTGTTTTGTTGGTTTTGTTCCCAAATTCACAGATACCAATCAGGTCTTGGCTTTCTTGTGCTCAAGGAGCAAAGTTGCATCATCCAGATTGGAGGAAACAAAGGCAGCCAGGGAGTTCTAGGGAAGGTTCTTAGAGACTCTCACCCACTAAATGCAGCTCTCTTGTCCAAATTATTAACACTTAACCCCATTCCCAACCTTGCTGCTGGTAAAGAATCTGAGGGTTAGCTCACAAAACCCTCAGTTTATATCAGATATAGCATCTGTTATTCTGTTTACAACCAAATGGAAATCATGAAT